>NC_133335.1:228419908-228445778 GCF_042186555.1 Aquarana catesbeiana | reverse complement strand
CTCTGCAATGGTTTTGCACAGAGTAGCCCCGACCCTCCTCTTCTCGGGTCCCCCACAGCCACTCCTGGCCCCTCCCCCCTGCCGCCATATAAAGCAGCTTGCTCTTGGGGGTGGGGCGCTTCCAAGCCGCGGCTCTGTGTCCATTCACAAACGGAGCCGTGGCTTGGCCCCACCCCCCTCCATCTCCTGATTGGCTCACTGGCTGTGATTGATAGCAGCAGGAACCAATGGCCTGCGCTGCTGCCAAAAGCTAATCGGGAGCGCGCGTCTCCGCGGAGAGACGAGGTTCTCCTGTAACATCGCTGGATCGAGAGGGGGCTCGGGTAAGTATGATGGGGGGGGGGGGGGGGGGTCTGCTGCACACGGAAGGTGTTTTACCTTCATGCATAGAATGCACTTTCAGCCTTTACAACTACTTTAATGAGTGAAGGGCCCACGGCCAGCGGTCGGTTGGAGGGTGGGGGGGGTCCTTTTAAGGCTTCTTGCATGGGGGGGCCCTGAAGGTTCTAGTCATGCCTGTGCCGTGTGCTTTCTCTATCGTGGCGCGGCGCGCTACAACGCAGGTTAATTTCTTAAGGGCTTGTGGGTGTTAATGCCACCCCTCTGAAAAGCGATCTGTGGTGGATTTCACAGGCTGCAGGGGGAGGGGGTGATATGTTGCCCCTTCACTGTCTGTTGTAAACCCGCAGCACTGTGCTGTTGATGTGGTGCAGCCACAATCAATGGAAGTGGTACTGCCTGCTGAGTGCATACAGTGGTATAACCATCACCACAGCATGTCTACTGGCCACCGTGATGGTAACGGTGGGCTGTCAAGGGGGAGATGGGGGGGGGGGGGGGGGGGGGTGTTAAAAGCATTGCTGTTTTACCACCCCCCCGGTCTGACTCCTCTCATAGAGATCGTGGTGCAGTGATCCTGGGCGCGCTCTGCAGGCGGTCATAGGAGGGCCAATATAGACAGAAGCCAATTGGCTTCCCAGCATGTCTATGGAGTGTGGGAGGAGACTCGCAGAAGCGACATGCAAACCCCATGCAGAAAATGACCGGGACCTGAATCGAAGACCCCGGTGCTGCAAGGTGCTATACACAAATTTTGCCTTCCCTGATTCCCTCTTCATCAACCTTCCACATAGTCACCGGGTCTCTGTGCTTCTCTATGCAATGCAGACTGATCATGGCTGGTGGAGGGGCCAGCAGAGGGGGGGCTGTATCACAGCACCCGGCCTCACTACTCCTCCTCCTAAGAGCCCTCAGCTCTGATGAAAGCAGTGGGAGGAGTTATGCAAATATCAAAGTGCCCTGATGGGTGGGTGTTAGTCTGGAGAAGTGGGCGTTCCTAGGAGGGGGCTGTATTTGCATACAGACCACCCAAGGTAATGCAAGCTGAACCAAATTCCAATAAAGGAAAGGTGCAAATACACGCTGTGGAGGAGTTATGCAAATATCAAAGTGCTTTTGATGTGCGGAGGAGTGGGCGTTTTTTAGGAAGGCTGGATTTGCATAGGTAACGCCCACCTGCAATGCTGAGCCTCCATGTTTGAATGAGCCCTCAGTCCTGATGCATGCAGTGGGAGGAGTTATGCAAATATCAAAATGCTTTGATGGGTGGGTGCCAGTCTGGAGGAGTGGGCGTTCCCAGATTGGATTCGTTTTGAATAGGTAACGCCCACCTTCGATCCTGAGCCTCAATGATTGACATCATTGAAATCCAATAAATGAAAGGGGCGGGGCAGGGACAGTCAGACTGGGGAGGAAAGAGCTAGATGATGCTGGACGTCCTCCAGACAGGAAACGAGGCGCGGCTCCATCTAGTTTGCTGCGGCTTCTAATGCACATTGTGAGAAGCTCACAGTGTGCAGTGAAATCGGAGGAAGCCGGTACAATTGGAGACCGGAGGTTGGCTGTAAATATGAAGCAGCAATGACTTCCATCTGTCTGGGTGGGGGAGGGTGTCAGTGCGTGTCGGTATGTACTGTCGCCCGGCTCGCGGTCTGGGCTGGTTGTGCGGTCGGGCGCTGTGCCCAGCCAGATAAGAATCATACAATAACAGAGGCTGTGACACCCAATGGGGGGGGGGGCGGTGTCATTGGACAGACTGTAAGAGGCACGCGGATGGATTTCGTAGCGATCGCGGGAAGACGGCGGATCAGATTGCAGTAGACGGTGACCCGATCCAAAATGATGAAAGAACGATTGAGAACTTAAAGCGATACTACTGCAGCCACACACTCTTCAATTCATTCTGATCAGAAAAGATCGATTGGAAATAATCAATTGCTGACGTCCCGTTCAATCTGACATAAGATTTCTGCACACACAGGAAGGACCTTTTTGGTTTAAGATTTAATCATCACTTACCGGCCACATTCGCACTTCCTGTAGCCGGAACGCGCGTCCCACGTTTTTTTTTTTTTGTGCGTCACACCAATGAAACGCCTTCGCCTTGCTAGGCAAAGAGCGGCAATTGGGGTGACTTTACGAATGAATGGCGCCCAGACCCCGCACCAAGCGTTGTCGCTTTTTTTGTTTTTGCGTGAATTGGGAATCGCGCAATTCGCCCGCAATTCCAAGTCTCTCAGGTATGAATGGAGCCGCCATCATAAGCGATCGATTGCATATCGCTTTCCACCATAATCTGGTCGATTTTTGTTATTAAAGTAAAAAAAAAAAAAAAAAAAAAAAAATTGTCGTGCTGCTGGCTGATACAAAATAACTGATTGATTTTCTCTCCTGGCCGAACGACTCCATAAATTGATTGGGGGGGGGGAAGTTGTGGCTATTTAGTTAGTGGATTTGATTGTTTTGATTTAAATGAAAAAGAAACTGAACTGTGTGTGGGCGTCATAAAACCGTCAATCAATCTGGTCGCAATCGATCGCATTCTGTTCAATCTAACGGATTTTTTTTTCTTAATACCAATTATTGCTCTTAAAGGGCCGTACACATGGCAATTTGATTGAAATTTATTTATTTTTTGTTAAAATTACGACCCAGTTGAAGCCATGGAATATGGGGGGGGGGGGGGGAATTAAAATTGATCAAACTAAAAAATCAGATCGCTTTCCCAGACCTTGCCGTACTATAGATAATAACAAAAAATATATATAATTTTTATTTATATATTTTTCTTTTTTTTTTTTATTTTATTTTATATTTTTTTTATTTATATTTTTATTTATATTTTATTTATATTCATATTCACGCCAGAATCACACAGCAATACACTCTGCTGTTCCTGTGTGATTTCCGTGTGTTCCACTGCAGTGCGTGGTGTTTTTTTTTTTTTTTTTTTTTTTTAGCTCACTCATTCGTACTGCAGTGTCATGTGATCTGGTGTGGTGCGTTTTGTGATCTGCATTTGGGGTGCGGTTAGCAATGTATTGGCCCCTGCGTTGCACCTGTGTGTCTGGACAGATTTGGGGGGGGGAGGCGCTCGCTCACTGACTGAGTACTACCGGCACAGCGACCAAGATCAAGAGCCGGCAGTACAGGCTCCTGATCATATGACCAGCGTGACAGCCAATCACTGTGTGTATAAATCCCCCCCCCCCCCTTTAAAGGAAGTGGTAGGGTTGCTCAGGAAGGGGTTAATCACCTGTATTGAAACTTGCGATTGAAATCTGATTTTTCTGGCGTGGGGGAGGGGACACCACTTCTGATGTGCGTTGTAGTACAATGTGCGGCGACGCAGGTCTGCGATGCGTTGCACGGTATCGCATCGAATACAGCAAAAGGTGCATTGGGGTGCCGCCACCTTCAGAAGGTTGACGTAGGGTTTTATTTTTTATATACACCAGTGTAGCTCGGCTCACACTTAGTGGAGCGCCGGAGGCGTGGACGCGCTCCGTGCATCACATGTAGGGCAGACCATTCATTTTATTGACTATTAGAAGACATCCGTTTTGGGGGGGGGATCCCTTTAATTATCTGGTAGTCGGCGGCCTTCTCTCCTCTCCTCTCCTTCGCTTTACCCGCCACACATCTGGCTCGCCAAATCACGAGTAAAAGTGTGCGCACATATTGATACCAGCTGGGGGGTTTGGCCAGACGCAGCTCTTGGTCCCGCGCCAGCCTCGCTTTGGGGGTACACGTGGCGGGAGCGCTCTGCACCGCGTCGCTAGACGTGTTCTGTGTCGGTTTTGGTGAATTGCCTAGGTGTTGCGCGGCGTCTGACAGTTGCATTTCTAAAGTGGAACTCCGGAAACCGGCTCTGTGTGACGTCGGCCAACGGCAACGATCGGCTCACCGTTTAGCTGAATCTGAGTCGCACGAAGTGCAGAAATTGGAGCGTTCCCCAGAGCTTCACCCGTACTTCTCCTTTAAGAAAAATCTCACAGATAGTACTTTGGTTCTGGACTCCGCGCCTCCCGCCCCCCAAATCGGTTCCCTGAGGTTACAACGGATAGTTCTGTGATGCGACTCTCAGCCCCCCACTCGCATCGGAGCAACGTGTCATGCGATTTGACAGGTCAAGTCGCAGCCTATTGACCGACAATGGCACTATTCAAATTGGTGCCACGCCGATTTGCAAAGTAGTTCCTGCACTGCTTTTTGCGATTTTCGGGTGCGACTCAAATGGGCATGAACCTGCACCCTCAAGTCGCACTGACGCGTCTTTGAAATTGTGCGGTTTCCAGTGAAGTCGCACGATTTCACAGCCGCAGTCAATATCAACGAAGGGCTTAACCCTTAACCTGCCTGCCCTGGATCGGCCCCTGCTGCAGCCTCTCGCCTTGTGAATTGCTATACAAAGTTACAATGTACAGTCTGATCGCTGGGGGGGGAGGGGAGACTGAGGAAATGCTTCCTCCTCCTTCTACAAAGTTACAATGTACAGTCTAATCTCTGGGGGAGGGGAGACTGAGGAAATGCTTCCTCCTGCCTGCAGCAGACTGGTGAAGTCATCTCGGCCTAGGCACAGTCACTGACTGGAGCTTGGGAATTGATTTTTAACAATAAAAGGCGGAGCTTTTGTGACACGTCAGGAATTTATTGTTTCTGAGAGATCCACTTTTAAAGAGGGACTCTACTCCAGAATGAAAATGTTGCTGATGGACTCCAGCTATGTACTATGTGTGATGAGTGCATCTAATTTTCCCGTCGCTTTCTCCTTCACCCCATGAATGCCGCCATGTTCCTGCGGTGTGCACTCTTCTATGGAGTGGATGGAGGTGCGGGTCTCTGTGTTTCCGGGTTCTAGGCTCTGCCCTGCTTCGATCTCAGCCAACGCTTTCTTTTTCTTTCTCTCTGCACATAGATTCCCTCCATTTGGTGTTTTTATATAGTACATTCTCATGAATACTTTTTTTTTTTTGGGTGTGTTGTTTTGTCTTTGAACACGTGACCAAAGGCTTGTGCACAGGGTGTGCCAGGTGTGCCTGGGCACACCCTAATCGGTGCACATTCCCTCTATTGCCCTGGCTCATTCCCCGCCCCCCCCCCCCCCCCCCCCCCCTGCAGCGCTGGCAGCTTCCCTCCTCTTCTCTGCCACCGGTTGCTGCTGCTGGGCGCACACAGGGGGATGTGTTCGAATGAGTGGGGGAAACCTTCCCTCTCTGAATGAACACAGTGAGCGATCGGTACCGTATGTTTTGAGCTTTGGAGTGCACACCTTAATGCAATAGGCTGCGCTCACCTATACATGTGACCATCTTTGGGGTTGAGATAAAAAACAAAAAAACTGCCAAAACCGCCATGTTGGCCGCCGGTGGAGACGCGCCCCAAGAAGGCCTCTAATCTGATGGTTGCCGCATCTATAAAATTGCAATCGGAGGCCATTAGAGTGGGCTTTGCCTTTTTTTTTAGCACAGCTGCAAAATGGATATTTTTTTCGCAATACTTTTCCTGGAACAATGCTGCTCCTGGCTCCCTCCGGTGCTGCTGTCCTCCGCCAAAAGCTTAGGCGTGGGGGGGGGGGGGGTTTTCATGTGATCGCTAAAAAAACAGAGGAAGCCATTGCTATCAGAACTTCTCTATCCTACTTCAGTGTTGGTCGGAGGTCATGTGACCGCATGTCCAGGTTCTTGTTAGGTGGCCAACACTGGAGGGGAGCACCCTGCAGCAGTTTCTCCAGGAAAGGCTCTAATTTTTTTTTTTTTTTTTTTTTCATCTAAAAAATCAGCGTAGGAATACGTCGGCGTTCGATTTCGCGTCCGCTTTGAAGTCCGGCACTGGAGGGGTTAAAGGAAGGAGGACCGGTCTACCCCGCTCCAAAACCCTACCGCGGACACTCATATCTGAAGCATGTTGGCAGCGTGGGAGGCCCCCCCCCCCCCAACATCGCCCCTCCCGTCGCCAGCAGCCCGGACCTGTTTTCTATCAGCGGTAAATGTGTTTTTTCCCCTCTCTGGTGTTCCTACGTTTCTGAAAACACGCGCTGACCAGAAGAGGAGTGGTGGGGAGCCGAGGGGAAAAAAAAAACTATAATTTTGCAATTGTAGGCTGCGAAATTAAATAACTCTTCCGCTGCCAAAAGCGGACGACCAAGACGTTCAATATGAGGCGCGCCGAGGCCGCCTCCGGCACCGATGGGGTTATTGCGTCCGTAATTCCAGGACTTTACTCCCGAGAGATCTCCGCCATATGATCTCACAATAAAAGTTTTTTTTCTCATTTTTACAACCCTTGTAACGGTTTCCTTCGCTCTGTTCTCCAGCGAACGGCCGCTGGGCTGGCAGGTCCTCTTCCTCCCCACCGGCTTCTCATCATGAAGCTATTTAGCGGTCCCTCGTGGTCCATGTGACCATCTGAGAGAAGAGAGGCAGATCTCCGGGAGAGTGGCCGCTAAGCTGATGGATCATGTTCTTCTGGGGTAAGTGCCTTACGCTCTGGGTTGGGGGGGGGGGGTCTCCTGACGGTAGCTTATTTCGATCGCAAGCGCCTCGGTACAGCCAGGTGCCAACTGTACCCCAGACACCCAAGGTGTCCAAATTCAGCTTTTCGGGAGGTTCGTAGCTGAAAATGTCTTGTTTTGATCTTCTAAAGACGTTTTTTCATAAGGAAGCCAAATATGTAACCTTGAATAAGAGTATTGGAGAATATTTGGAGGATGAAAGTCAATCACATCTTTTTCAGAAGCAATTTAGGTCTTGTTTTTTGTTTTTTTGGGGTTTTTTTTTAACAATCGAGAACACTTAAATTGCTTCTTCTGGATGAACACTGGGAGGTTGAAAGTCAAATATTTTCTGATTGTAACCATAAAAAAAATCTGAAAAGATGTGATTGACTTGACCTCAACAGCGTTCATCCAGAGCAAAAACAGTCAACCAAATATTTATTATTTATTACAAAATAAATAAATATTTGGTTGACTGTTCTTCCTCTGGATGAACTCCTTGAGGATGAACTGGATGGACAGTAGGCGGTTTTGTTTTTGTAACTTTGTAACCTTCAATAACTATGACAGAATAATTGGTTGACTTTCAACCTCCAGTGTTCATCCAGAGGTAGAAAGTCAATGGACATAAAGTGGATTTGTTTTTTAACTTTGTAGCATTAAAGGGGTTGTATAGGTTCTTTGTTTTGTTTTAAAAAAAAAAAAAAAACAAACATGTTATACTTACCTCCACTGGCCCCGATCCTCGTCTTCTGGGATCCCTCGGCAGCTGTCTCGGCTCCTCCCCGCAGGAGCTAACCCCTCCTCTGGGAAGCGCTCTCCCAAGGGGGTTAGCTTGCGGGCGCACTTCCATGTGATACAGTCGGCGGCCACAACAGTATCACTCGGCCCACCGCGTCATTGATTTGATTGACGGCAGCGGGAGCCAATGGCTGCTCTGCTATCAATCATCCAATGAAGAGGCCACAGGAGCTGGGGGAAAGCAATGCGGGATTGCGTCCACGGACATTCGGGGCTCAGGTAAGTAAAACGGGGCCTCAGGGGGGGGGGGTGCCGGAGAGTGCAAGGTGTTTTTTTTTCACCTTAATGCATAGGATGCATTAAGGTGAATAAAAACACAAAGCTTTACAACCCCTTTAAGTGCCGGTTCACACCGTGCTGCAAATCGCATGCGATGTCCGTGCGATGCGATTTCAGCCATACAGAGGCTCGGTTCACACTTGTGCGATGCGGGAACCCTGCAAATCCACTGCGGGTTCCTGCATCGCACCCCACTCGCATGACAGTTCACACTGCCAAAAGCAAACTGCTGGAAGTGTCAGTACATTGTTAATGGCACCCCCGAAATGGGGGTGTCATTAACAATGTACTGACACTTCCAGCAGTTTGCATAATAGCAGTGTGAACTGCCGTGCGAGTCGGGTGCGGTAACCCGCAGTGGATTCGCAGGGTTTCCGTATCGAACAAGTGTGAACCGACCCTAAATAACTATTTACAAAATATTTGAGTTTCCTCCACTGTTTATCCAGAGCCAGCAATTTGATGGACATCGGCCAGATTTGTTTGTAACTTTCTAACAATGTAATATTAAATAACTGTTAAATATTTGGTTTGCTTTCAACCTCCACTGTTTTTCCAGAGGTAGCAAAGCTAACCAAATAGCTAATAGTTATTTACTGTTACATTGTTACTGTTAAATTGTTACGCGGTTCCAAACAAAACTGGCCGTTGTCCATCCTGTTCAGCCTCCGTTGTCCATCCTGTTCAGCCTCCGTTGTCCATCCTGTTCAGCCTCCGTTGTCCATCCTGTTCAGCCTCCGTTGTCCATCCTGTTCAGCCTCCGTTGTCCATCCTGTTCAGCCTCCGTTGTCCATCCTGTTCAGCCTCCGTTGTCCATCCTGTTCAGCCTCCGTTGTCCATCCTGTTCAGCCTCCGTTGTCCATCCTGTTCAGCCTCCGTTGTCCATCCTGTTCAGCCTCCGTTGTCCATCCTGTTCAGCCTCCGTTGTCCATCCTGTTCAGCCTCCGTTGTCCATCCTGTTCAGCCTCCGTTGTCCATCCTGTTCAGCCTCCGTTGTCCATCCTGTTCAGCCTCCGTTGTCCATCCTGTTCAGCCTCCGTTGTCCATCCTGTTCAGCCTCCGTTGTCCATCCTGTTCAGCCTCCGTTGTCCATCCTGTTCAGCCTCCGTTGTCCATCCTGTTCAGCCTCCGTTGTCCATCCTGTTCAGCCTCCGTTGTCCATCCTGTTCAGCCTCCGTTGTCCATCCTGTTCAGCCTCCGTTGTCCATCCTGTTCAGCCTCCGTTGTTCACGCAGAGGTGGCAATTCGATGGATCAGGAGGTTTTCTTTGTAACTTTGTAATCAATAAAGAACTATTCTAAATGTTTTGACTGTTCTTCCTCTGGATGAACACTGGAGAGGGAATGGGATGGACAGCAGTTGGTTTTGTTTGTAACAACAAACTAAAATTTTTGGCTTCCTCCAATGTTCATCCAGAGGTGGCAATTCAATGGAAATCAGGTGGATCTGCGTGTAACTTGGTAACCAAAAATAATAATTAGGAAATATTTGGTTGTCTGTTCTTCCTCTGGATGAATTGAATGGACAGTTATGTTTGTAACAAAAAAAAACAAAAAAAAGCTATTAGAAAATATTTGACGTTTAACTACCAATGTTCATCCAGAGGTGGCATTTCGATGGACATCAGACGGTTTTGTTGGTAACTTTGTAACCAATAAGTAACTTTCTAAATGATTGGGCTGACTGTTCTACCTCTGGATGAACACTGGAGAGGGAATTGGATGGATGTCGGCAGGTTTTGTTTATAACAATAAATAACATATTAATTGGTGCTTCTTCCACCTGGATTTACACTGGAGGGGGAACTGGATGGACATTGGTCAGTTTTGTTTCAAACTTTATAACATTAACGATGACGTTGATTGGTGTTGCTACCTCTGGACCAAAATTGAAGCGGAGAGGTCAAAACGAAATATAAATCTGTATTCTATGTAACAATGTAACATTAGAGTAGATGTAAACTCTGACTGATGGACTGTTTTTACTAAAGCAAAGTCCTTCCAAACCAATCCCCCCCCCCCCCACCCTGTTTTGTTGCATTTCTGCACTGCTGATCTCCTGCAGCCTCTTTGTAGCCCCTTCCAGTCTCCATGCACTCCAGTGATTGTTTCATGGCATTTCTGGAGGTGGGGTCTCCTGATGGTGAAAACGGTGGGCCTGTTTAATGTGGCCTGTAGCATTAGGCCAGTGAGTTTTGAAATGCATGCCTGTGTGACAAGCTGACAACACAGGGGCACAATTGGAAGACGGGGACCAAGCATTGTCACCCCATAATGGGAATTTCCCAAACCAGGTTCTTCCTGGCGGGATCACCAGGGATCAGTGGCAGCACCTCAATCCCCCCCCCCCCCCCTTCTCTAGGTGACAGATGTCCCTGCAGCGTGCATTGGCTCCTGTGTCCTCTCCTCCTCGCTTGCGCCGCGTGGCTCCTCCCCTCCTTCTAGGCATCCAATAGGATCGCCTGTCCTTTCAGCCAACTGGGTGATGGGTCTCATACCCGCTTCCTGATTGGCCAGGAGGAGGACCAGCGTTAGTATAGCAAATATTAATTTGCTACTCTAACACAACTTGTTGGGCTGTGAGCGCATTCTCTGCCCACCCTATTTTGAAGCCTATTGGAGCCTCTGGCTCTAATCAGCGCTAAACCAACATTTTTAAGGCTGTATTCACACTGGCATTAGAAGCGGGAGTTTAAAGTTAGTTTTTAGAAAATTTGCATAACTCCTCCCACTGCTTGCATCAGGACTGATGACTCTGGAGTACTGAGGCCGGGTGCTGTGAAGTTTTTTTTCAGGAAGCTGTGTACGGCCCCCCTGCTGGCCCCTCCCACCAGACATGGTCTGCATGCATTGCATAGAGAAGCAGAGACCCGGTGATGACATTGGGTCTAAAATAAGGTGTGTAATGAAACGCGTCTTATTTAGAAATCTCATTATCATGTTACTGTTAAAGAGGGATTGGGGGGGGGGGGGGGGGAACCGGAGAAGACCAAATAAAAGCAGATTAAACTTCAGCTTTAGGTTGATCCAGAAAAAGTACAAAATATACGGAAATCTGTCTTCTGTTGTACGTAGTGGCAGCTGATGGTATTTTTTTTTTTTGGGGGGGGGGGTGGCAAACAGTGCACAGCTACTCCAGCCAACCCCCCACATACCCCCCCACCCCCGGTTGGGTCACCAGCACCTCCCCTCCCCCCGGTCAGTTGGTCACCTGGTCGCAACACTTACCTGAGCTTCCCCTGCGGCTCCTCTCCTCGCATCTCCTCCCTCCCTCCCTCCTCCCGGCGGCCAGCGTAGCTTCTCCTTTCGGCCAATCGGAAAGCAGTTCTCATACCCGCTTCCTGATTGGCCGGGAGGAGAATTAGTGTGACAATAGCGAATATTCATAAGCTAGTGTCACACAAGTGGGTGGGCTTCGGGCACAGCGCTCTGCTCCCCGAGCCCATCTTATTTTGAAGCCTATTAGAGCCTCCTGAGCCGCCTCCTCCTTAAAAACTGCCCTTAGACATGATCCCTATATGTTCAATGAGCAATGCAATCTTTGTATGGACTGTCCCTTTAAGTAGTGGTTTAAGTCCAATACACATGAGCAGTATGGAGTGCGTGTCACCCGGTGCGGCACCATGGGTGTGGCCTGGGACGTGGGTCACTCTCTCAGCTGCCTTCACTTCTCCATCCAGCGGGGAGGAAACGTGGATGACATGATGTTTTACCGAGGAAACAGCTGCCTTTTCCCCCCTCTTAAAGGGGAAGTGACGGATTATTTTTACAAAGTGCACTTTTCTGGCTGTTTGTTGTAACTTTTGACATGAAGGTGATCACGGGCGCCATCAGACTGGGCGCTCTGCCTCATTCACCCGATTTACCATACGGGCCTTCAGGATGACCAAAAAAAAAAAAAGGAGGGGGTGCTTTAAGATTTTTTACAAGCGTGTTTTTATTATCATTAAAATACTATTAATAATAAAATTTAAATAAAATGTAACAAAATATTTTCTTACTATTTTTGGTTACTATTATCAATGATCATGATAATAGTAATAATAAATATAATAGTAGTAGTAATAATAGTAATAATAATTATAATAATAATAGTAGTAGTAATAATATAATAATAGTAGTAGTACTAATAGTAGTAGTTATAGTAATAATAGTAGTAGTAGTAGTAGTAATAATAATAGTAATAATAGTAGTAATAATAGTATTCATAGTTTTGATTATGTTCAACAAGAACATTACCATTGATAAGAATAGTAACAGATATTTAATTCCTATTTTGGTTACTATTATCAATAATGATAATATTAATCTCATTATTGATAATAATGGTAACCAAAATAGGAATAAAATATTTGCTATTATTATTATTGTTGAAAATAATAAGCAGTAGTTTGTAGTAAGTGTTATGCGCCGATATAACCTGCACCTGCTGATGCGCATAGGGTCACTACAATGCTTTGATTCGCTTCTCACTTTATTTCAATTTATTACATTTTATTGAAATGTCACAAAATTTAATTTTGTGCAATAGAAATTATTCCATTTTTTTTTTTAAGGGACAGTGTAAAAAAAAAAAAAATATATATATATATATATATATATATATATATATATATATATATATATATATATATATATATATATATATATATATATATATATATATATATATATTATTTATATTTATATATATTTTTTTTTTTTTTTTTTTTTTTTTTTTAAGCGTCCCCGTGTGCTTGCGTGCAGTAGTGAATGCACCTTGCATGTGAGATATCACTTTGAATGTTAGAGCGAGCGCAATAATTCTAGCGCTAGACCTTCTCTGTAACTCTAAACTGGTAACCTGCAGAAATTTTTAAAGCGTCGCCTGTGGAGATTTTTTTTAAGTACTGTCGTTTGTGCTCACTCATGGTATAGAAACTACTTTTAAAGTGTGACATGTTTGGTATCTATTTACTCAGTGTAACCTCTTTTATATCTTACGGAAAACTTCCGGGAATTTTAATTGTGTGGGGTTTTTTTTGTTTTTTTTGTGTACAGAAAAAAATTTGCATTTGAAATCCTCCTTGCAAAAACCGTGTGACAAAAAATTTCAGCAACCGCCATTTTATTCTCTAGGGTCTCTGTTAAAAAAAAAAATATATGACGTTTGGAGGTTTCTAAGTAATTTTGGAGCAAAAATACAGATTTTTACATGTAAGCTACAAATGTCAGAAGAAGGCCTGGTTCTTAAATCTTAAGTGGTTAAGGGAAAAATACAAGTGGTGATATTTTAGTAATTACCCCCCAATCATGAATGTTCTTCCAGTCTGGCCTCTGGAATTGGCAGTAGCTGAACGCTCTGTACTTGTTAACACTCCGGCGGATCTGAGAACAATTACATGGAAAGAGTATTAGCGGCATCTGTATTCAATCCACCCGGCCGCCATTGATCACCTATGTACACGGCGTGACTGTAAACTTCCCAACGCAACCTGCTCATTCCCTAATATCAGAGCCTGGTTTAAATCTGGGGCCTGAGCGACTATATTAACAACCAGAAATTCTTACCTGAAAATGCTGCTTGCCTGGCTGTCTTTGGCTTGATTACTCTATACTGGGTCGCTTCCTGTTACAGGGTGACAAAGTCCTGTCCCTGTCTCCCAATTGTACTCCTGCCTTGTCAAAAGGTGGAACTCCTTTTCTGCCAGCTTGATAGCCAGGCAGCTAGCATTTTGGAAAGGAGGTCGGCAATGGCTCCACCTAGTGGCCATTCTTTAAATCTCCGTCTGAAACCACTTCAGCCCCGGAAAGGTTTACCCTCCTTCATGACCAGGCCATTTAAAGCACTGCGTTACTTTAACTGGCAATTGCGCGGTCGTGCAACTCTGTACCCAAATAAAATTTGATGTGTCCCCCCCCCCCAAAAAAAAATTCTTTTGGTGATATATGATCACCTCTGCAGTTTTTATATATTTATGTATGTGTATGTATATGTGTGTATATATATAATATATATATATATATATATATATATATATATATATATATATATATATATATATATATATATATATATATATATATATATATATATATATATATATATATATATATATATATATGTAATGATAGACAGAGATATCCATGTAATAAACTTAAAGTGGACCTGTCAGTAACTCTACAATCTGCTGGAATTCCTATGAAGATGGAACAACTCATCATAAAAATGTCAGGATACAATATACATGCCACACAAACAAAATTCTATACGTACACACTTACCAAAAGTATTGGGACGCCTGCCTTTACACGCACAGGATAAACTTTAATGACATCTCAGTCTTAGTCAGTAGGGTTCAGTATTGAGTTGGCCCACCCTTTGCAACAGCTTCAACTCTTCTGGGAAGGCCGTCCACAAGGTTTAGGAGTGTGCCTATGGGAATGTTTGACCATTCTTCCAGAAGTGCATTTGTGAGGTCAGGCACTGATGTTGGACGAGAAGGCCTGGCTCGCTCTCTGCTCTAAATCATCTTAAAGGTGTTCTATTGGGTTGAGGTCAGGACTCTGTGCAGGCCAGTCAAGTTCCTCCACCCCAAATTTACTCATCCATGTCTTTTATGAATCTTGCTTTGTGCACTGGTCCAAATTATTTGGTGGAGGGGGGATTAAGGTGTGGGGGTTGTTTTTCAGGGGTTGGGCTTGTCCTCTTAGTTCCAGTGAAGGGAACTATTAAGGCGTCAGCATACCAAGACATTTTTGACAATTTCATGCTCCCAACTTTGTGGGAACAGTTTGGGGATGGCCCCTTCCTGTTCCAACATGACTGCTCACCAGTGCACAAAGCAAGGTCCATGAAGACATGGATGAGCGAGTTTGGGGTGGAGGAACTTGACTGGCCTGCACAGAGCCCTGACCTTAACCCGATAGAACACCTTTTGGATGATTTAGAGCGGAGACTGTGAGCCAGGCCTTCCCGTCCAACTATCAGTGCCTGACCTCACAAATGTGCTTCTGGAAGAATGGTCAAACATTCCCATAGACACACTCCTAAACCTTGTGGACGGCCTTCCCAGAAGAGTTGAAGCTGTTGCAAAGGGTGGGCCAACTCAATACTGAACCCTACTGACTAAGACTGAGATGTCATTAAAGTTTATCCTGTGCGTGTAAAGGCAGGCGTCCCAATACTTTTGGTAAGTGTGTACGTATAGAATTTTGTTTGTGTGGCATGTATATTGTATCCTGACATTTTTATGATGAGTTGTTCCATCTTCATAGGAATTCCAGCAGATTGTAGAGTTACTGACAGGTCCACTTTAAGTTTATTACATGGATATCTCTGTCTATCATTCAGAAGACTATAGATTCACTTTAAGCAAGGCCTGACCTCGGCGGTGCTGTTGGCGGAGACGCGGTGAAATCTGCGTTTTTTGCTGGGGATGCGGACACCTGGCTGGAAGGCTGCACATCTGGAACGCTCCATCCCTTCCCCGTCACCATGACAGGAGCAGCTGCAGGGAAGGGGGAGGCTTCTTGGTCCATGTGAGGTTTTCATGGCACCCTGAAGGCTGGGAGGGGAGCGCATTGATCAGCCAGCGAATCCTGTACACACCCTCAGCAAGGCTCAAGGCTCAGCGCTCTGCGTTCCATTCCCCCCCCCCCTCTCCTGATTTCCACCTTCCGAGTTACGCTTGCTGGATATTTTCATCTGTCATTTCTTTAAAGTGGAACTCTGCGATTTTTCTTTAAAAAAAAATACCCTTCCATTGGGTTCAAACCCCCCCGTCCTCCACACTGCAAGGGTTACTGCTTGTTCAGTCTAGAGGTGGAGGAATGAGCTGTAATATTTCATTTATTATTCCCACCTGCCCCAGACAACGCTGTGGGTAGTGGGCGGGCCTTCGCGGTCGTCGCGCGCGCAGTACAGAACGATCGGTCTTGCGCTGTTACATGATGATGTCAGAGTGTGACTGCTACTGGCTGGGTGGAGGAGGAGGGTAAAACTGATAGCCAATCGGGTGTTCTGCGTGCGCAAGGGACGTGCTGATAGGAGGACAGAGCAGAGTGAATGGAAGGATAACTTTTATCAGTCTTCCGCTGCTCATTCACTGTTCAGGCAGCAGGTGGAGAGAACATGGCGCCATAATCTTTAACTGTAAATGGTGCCGTTTTTTTTATCTGGTCCGCATCTGGATGTGCTCTGTGACAGAGCTGTGCAAAGCTCAGGGCTGGACAGGCGGAAATACAAATTCCTTAGGTAGGTAAACAGGGATATATAATCTAATAAATATATATAGAATGAATGTGTGTGTGTGTGTGTGTGTATGTATGTATATGTATATGTATATGTATATATATATATATATATATATATATATATATATATATATATATATATATATATATATATATATATATATATATATATATATATATATATATATATATATATATATTATCGATCTCTCTCTCGTATATAGATATATAGTGGGGACGGAAGGTATTCAGACCCCCTACATTTTTTTTTTTATTATATATATTTATTTAAATTCATTTTTTTTTTTTTTTTGCAGTTTATCTTAATTTTAATTCTCATTGTGGTGTTTGTTTTTGTTTATATTATCACTGTTTTATTAAGGTGATTCAATTGTTCAATAATATTTAAAATATTAAATTTTTTATATTTTAAAGCCATCAATATAGCATTGTGTATCAATTTCTATTTTTTTTTTTTTTTTTTTTGTATTTCCTGCTGTGGAGTATATTTTCTGTTTCTTCTCATTGCGACAATTATTTTACTTTATCGCTCTATGGATTGTAATGCGAAAGCTGGCTCTTTCCTTTTTAAGGTCTCCACTTGTTTACCCCTATTATTATTATTATTATTATTATTATTATTATTATTGGTACTTGTATAGCGCCATCAATTTACTCAGTACTTTACACATACATTGTACATTCACATTCAGTCCCTGCCCCCAAGGAGCTTACAATCTAAGACCCCCAACTCACATTTTATACATGCACATACTGGGGCCATTTTAGACCGAAGCCAAGTTACCTCCCAGCATGTCTGAGTGTGGGAGGAAACCGGAATACCCGGAGGTTCTTCCCAGAACAGTCCAGTCTCAGGGCTGCTGTAAAACAATTGGGTTAGGGCCGTCCTGATGCTTCGCTGTTTAGACCACATGAGATATTTTAGGCTGAATCTGGAATATTGATGAACTGATCACTGAGCTTTTTATTTCTCTCTTTGCAGCCAGCACCGGTTTGATGGCGAACTCCTCCCAGTCTTTTATGGGCAGTTTCCTGAGCAGCAGCCTGGGCTCTGCTGCAACCTCCGGCCACCCTGTCGCCGCCTCCTCCTCCCCATCGGAAACCACCTACAGGGGGCCCCATGGGGCCAGCGCCTCCCAGATCTGGTTCTCACACTCCCATGAAGGTCAGTAATGAAGGCTTTGGCCTGTCCTGTGGAAAATGTTACTTCTGATGGACTTCAAGGAGTTTACTGTTTTTATGATGACTTGTGTGCCTAGAACTTTCCTCTGGCCTCCATTTTTGTTGTTTGTACCAAGCTAATCCTGGGAAGGAGGCGGATTCATGTGTTATGTTCATCTGTGATGTCATATGTCATAGTTATGTTATGTCCAGTGGGTGGGTCCTGCTGGGTAGTTTTGTTGCCCCGCCCCCATCTAGTCCTACTGGAATGGAACTGGTTTTGTTCAATGGTTGGTTCATGTATGATATCGTGTCCTTTTAATTGGCATGTAAGGTCACTTCATATTTACTTAAAAAAAATTTTAGTGTGCTGATCTTCATATTAGAGTGTGCTTTGGTAAAATGGACCTCATATGTTGCCTTCAAAATTCTGGGACTTGCCACTAACCACCAATGTAAGGGACATTCTTCCCACTGACCACCAATGTAAGGGACATTCTTCCCACTGACCACCAATGTAAGGAACTTTCTTCCCACTGATCACCAATGTAAGGAACTTTTCTTCCCACTGATCACCAATGTAAGGAACTTTCTTCCCACCGATCACCAATGTGAGGAACTTTTCTTCCCACTGATCACCAATGCGAGGAACATTCTTCCCACTGATCACCAATGCGAGGAACATTCTTTCCATTGATCCCCCGATAGATTAGTTTAGCTTGAGGTTCCTCAAAGACTTGCAAGTTATTTTAGGGGTTCCTCAGGGGGGTTGAGAAAGGCTGGTAGGAAATAGAACAGAACCACACCCAATCAGAATACAGTTATAATCTTCGAGTCTTATCTTTTATCGCGTTCAGTGGCGGGGTCACATTGGGGGTAAGCACGGTTTAGATATCTGTATGGAAATTTTGACTTAGAATAATGGCCAGGCCTTGATAAGCGCCCCTCCTTCTCTCATTCCCCCCCCCTGCCCTGCTGGTGATATGTATCCGCTATCTCCCAATCCTGACGTAGCCGCACTGCGCGTTTCGTCAGCGTCGTCCTCTCTAACCTTTTCTGTGTGGAATCTGCACAATAAAACTTGTCTAAACTTTGGGCCTGCAGTCAGCCCCCCTCCTCTCCTCTCCAGGAAGAAAACATGCTTGGCGTTTGTGTGTGTGTGTGTGGGGGGGGGGGCACCTGCAGGCCGCCGTCTCCATCCAATCATCTGCAGGCAGATAACCTCTGACCCCACGCAGAACAATACTTATTATCCTTTCATCTTTCTCAAGAAGATAATTAAAGGGAAGCTGAAGTTCAGATGGCAATCTCAGGTTGTGTGACTGAGTCTACTCATCATGCACAGTGAAGCTCACAGCAGCCTTCAAGGGCCGGGAGGGAAAATCAAATTATTAGTATTAAGCAGGGTTTATATAGCGTCAACAAATCTTTGTTTCAGATTTATCTGTAAACTGTAAGAAATATGTTATATTACAATGAAAATGATCACAGCTGAATACTGAAACAATGTATCATCACAGAATGCTGACACATGTGAGGGGGGGGGGGGGGGGGGGATGGGCGAGGATCTTTTAGTAGCCTTGTAATCTGTGTAATTGCATTCCTTACATGTAATAATATACAGAAACATTGTTCAGAAAAGTTACATTTCTAATAATTTTTAACCACCTGTGAGCTCCAGTCCAATGACCTTGCCTCAGCTCCAGTCTGCTGCAGGTTGTAAGAATCAGAACCTCGGTCTCCTCCGCCTTAAAGAGGAACTCGCCCTAAAATTTTATTTGCCAGTTGTTCAGCTTTGTGTAAAAACAAAAAACAATCCTATACCAGTCTATGGAGTTGAGCGTTGATATCCTTCCAGCCCAAAATTCTTCTGTCGACCCTCTGCTCCCACGCCATCATCTTGGATCGACATCTCGTGCTTGTATTGGTACGTTGCGGGTTTCTGCCAGGTCTATGGGACCCAATACAGCAGGGGGTGGGCAACCTGGGGCTCTCCAGCTGCTGTGGAACTACATTTCCCATGAGGCATTGCAAGGCTGGCAGTTCTAATTACTCCCAGAGGCGTGATCGCCTACCCCTGCATTATAGTTTATCTGTGTACTAGGGTTGCACCGATACTGTGTTTTTTGTTGTGTGTTTTTTGTTGTGTGTTTTTTGTTGTGTGTTTTTTGTTGTGTGTTTTTTTTTTTTTTTTTTTTTTTTTTACTGGCGAGTACGAGTATCGATACCTTTTCAGTGCAATTTGAGCCCATACAAAGGGAATGTGCTCAAATCGCACTGCAAATGCATGCGATTATAACAGGAATCCAAATTGCATGCAGTTTCCTGCACCGCTCCTATGTTAACCCAGACTGAAATCACTGGGACAAGGCTGGGTTCACACAGGAGCAATGGGGAAACTAAATGTGATTCGGACAGGAAAGTCACACTGCATTCCTGTTCAAATTGCATGCGATTCTTTGCAGTGTGCTTTGAGCCTTTTCATTTTGTATGGCTCAAATCGCACCACAAAGGTATCCATTTCAGGTATCGGAGAATTTGCAGGAGTACTCCTGCAAATGCTCAGTATCGGTGAAAACCTGTTGTGTACTTCAAATCCTGTGACTTCCCATGCGCACGTGTGCAGATGCAGAGCGTGTGCGTTTGGTGAAAGTTACATTCACTGCTTTAGAATCGGACCCCCTCAAAGCGAATAAAAGAAATTCCCTGGCCCCCTTTTACAGGACGGGCGATCCTGGGGACACGCACATATGTGTGAAGTGACAATGGCCACACCACACCCATATCAATTCTTGCCATAAGCCGGAGCATATGAACGCTCAGCCGGTTCTAAACCCCCCCCCCCCCCCCCCCCTTGGGGCCCCGCAGGTGAAAGCTGTTCTGTCCTCGCACAATGGCAGGATTCACCCAACAGCAAAACGGACGATCGACACCCTGATGATGATTGTGGTGATGAAACAAACCTCTCTGCTCATCCGGTGCCGCCGGTTCTTCTTCATTCATTTAGAACATCAGTTACTGGAGCCGAGATTAGTCTCCTCAGCAGTTGAAGGTCCCTAGGGCAAAAACGGGGCCCACTGCGCAGGATAAACTGGTCCAACTGTTTAATCTGTTTATTTTTGCCTTCCCTGGTTAACTGCAGGTGCCATTAAAGGGCACTTCCTGTTATAGGGTGACAAAACTCTGTCCTTGCACTCCTGTGTTGTCGCCAGGGCTATAAGTGGCCATTTCAGCACTCCTTACACAGACATGGTCTACTAGTCTTATCATTAGGAGACCCGGCCCTGGCAAATGTCACCCGGTCCCATGCCCCCCTTGGAAATGTCACCCGGTCCCATGCCCCCCTTGGAAATGTCACCCGGTCCCATGCCCCCCTTGGAAATGTCACCCGGTCCCATGCCCCCCTTGGAAATGTCACCCGGTCCCATGCCCCCCTTGGAAATGTCACCCGGTCCCATGCCCCCCTTGGAAATGTCACCCGGTCCCATGCCCCCCTTGGAAATGTCACCCGGTCCCATGCCCCCCTTGGAAATGTCACCCGGTCCCATGCCCCCCTTGGAAATGTCACCCGGTCCCATGCCCCCCTTGGAAATGTCACCCGGTCCCATGCCCCCCTTGGAAAGAATGTCACCCCGGTCCCATGCACTCCTTGGAAAGAATTTCACCCGGCCCCATGCCCCCCTTGGAAAGAATGTCACCCCGGCCCATGTTCCCCTGGTAAAAAGTACAGGCAGACCGTTCTGACACACATTGCTCAGGCACAGTCGCCATCAGGAAGCCGGTCCGGTGAAATGTTGAGCCGATGCTGTTGGCCCATTGGTGCAAATAGTTAGAATCTCAGCACCGCATTAAAAACCTGCCAGGGACTCAGACACTGGTCTGCTCCATTTAAAAGTAATAGAAAAAAAAAAGTTTTGGCTTGACGCACAATTTGATATTCTACATTTCCGAGAAGCTCATTTGAATGCCATATCCCGCATTAAAAAAAAAAAAAAAAAAGTCTGAATACTTTCCTCGCCCCTACAATCACCGCACACTGCTGACTAATAATAGCGATATTAAATTCCTCGCACAGGATTCCTGTATTCCCCAAAATAATAAAGATTCCACTTTGTACGTTTCCTCGTTTTTTTGTTTTTTTTTTCCCTTTTGTAACCATCGCGCCCCCCAGCCGGCTCGGGATTTGCTAGGCCCAGAAGCACGGCGTTGTGGAATCTCTGCGATTTATGTCTCGCTCTCGGCTGTTCGGCGTTTTGTTTTGTATTGTGCAACAGCTACTCGTGTTTGACCTGAGCGCATTGTGTCTAAATCTTGTATCCGTCTCCTCGCTTTCTTTGTACGCTCCTTCCACGGACAGTCCCCCCCCCCCCCCCCTCGCATGCACAGCGTAGGATTGGGGGGGGGGGTAGCCTTGGCGTGAATCGAGCCAGTTGGCATCTTTTCAGACTAGCAGCCGGGCATGGTGCCAAGGCTTTCAGCCAATATCACCTCCGATCTCACTTTCTTTAACTCTGCGTGTTTCTGTCTCTCGGTGATTGAACTAATTTGGGAAGATTCGGGGAATGGCGGAGAAATAAGAGGGCCCGGACCTTAACCATTTATTTGCCTTTTTTTTAATTTAATCTGATGTGACGCTTTTTGATCTCTTCTATCTGATCCTTGGTTTACGCTTGCGTTGTGGTTGACTTTTTGTGTCTTTTATTACGTTTGTTGGCCGTCTAGAATGTAGAGAGTTTAGCGCTTGTAATTTCTAATACTTGTTGGCAATGTCCTCCAATGCCCTGCTCAGACCTCCTTCCCGGGCAGCTCGGCTTACCACCTGTTTTTTAGGTTGGCCCGTCTGTTCCGTTTACACTTGCCGACCCTAATTGCCTACTAATGAGCACCGGCCAACTGTTTTATTAAGGGTCCAAGTAGCGGTACCCTGAGTGCTGTTTGATTTCCTTTAGCCTGCCTTAAGTTTGGACTGAACCTTTACATGTTCTTCACTGGAGGCCAATGGTTGTGCAAAGCTGGTCTTGCCAAGGCTGGTCCACGGTGTCCTCCAGGCTGGTCCACGGTTATCCAAAGCTGGTCTTTATCACTTAAAGAAGCCCACCAGTTCATGGTATCCTCAAGGCCAGTCCATGATACTGAGGGTTGGTAGCTTCAGAGCTTCTTAGAAGCTCAGGAAAAAAATGGTAATTTTAAGGACATTTTTATAAATGTGGGGTGCAAAGACCTCAGTTGCATTGTAGAGGGTCACTCCAGGACTGTAATGGTCATATCTATGTGTGTTTTTGGCTTTCATTAGTCTTAGCTTGTAGAGTACAATGGTTATTCGAATTCAGTCTTTGTCACGTGAAGAAAGCCATTGCATGATGGTAGCTACAGAGCGCTGGGTAAAACGGGCAACTGGAAGCGTGTTTATTACAAACCTGAGGTGCAAAGACCTCTGTTGCATGGTAAAGGGTCACATCTACAATGTAATGGTTGTGTATGTGTGCGTTTTGGCTCTTTTACCTGCCTCAAGAGCATTTGGTTTCCAAGTCGGGACTGCACCATTATGCAGCCTTCACTGGAGATGAGTGATTATTCGAAACCTGTCGTCTTCACTTAGAGAAAGCCAATCCATGATTCTGGTAGCTTTAAACCTTCTCGGACATGTAGGGGAAACAGGTTATCAGAACTTTTTTTATTTTTTTATACAAATCCCCTCTATGGAGGGAACGGTTGTCACCCAGACTAGACTTAACTGCTTTTGAAATGAGAAGCATGCTGCATTTATGGCAGGTTCAACTTGCATTTTTCTGTTGCTGAAAAATTTATCGGCCTAAAAAATAAAAACAAATGCATCCAGTACTTCTAGGGGACCGGTACACTTCAATATATAAAAAATGTTTTTCTTGTGTCTAAAAAGCTTTATAGATAGTGAGTTTTCACAGTGCCAATCCACCAGTTTCGGGTTGAAGTGGATACTTATAGGCCTTCGTCTCTACCCCCCCCCCCTTAGTTACCATCTGCTTGCCCCCCCCACCTGGTTCCCATCTTCTCACCCACCCCTTGGTTCCCATCTTCTCACCCACCCTTTGGTTCCCATCTTCTCACCACCCCTTGGTTCCCATCTTCTCACCCACCCCTTGGTTCCATCTTCTCACCCACCCCTTGGTTCCCATCTTCTCACCCACCCTTGGTTCCCATCTTCTCACCCACCCCTTGGTTCCCATCTTTTCACCCACCCCTTGGTTCCCATCTTTGGACCCCCCCTTGGTTCCCATCTTTGACCCCCCCTTGGTTTCCCATCTTTGGACCCCCCCTTGGTTTCCCATCTTTGGACCCCCCTTGGTTTCCCATCTTCTGGCCCCCCCTTGGTTTCCCATCTTCTAGCGCCCCCCCCCCTTGGTTTCCCATCTTCTCGCGCCCCCCCCCTTGGTTCCCATCTTCTCACCCACCCCTTGGTTCCCATCTTTTCACCCACCCCTTGGTTCCCATCTTTTCACCCACCCCTTGGTTCCCATCTTTTCACCCACCCCTTGGTTTCCCATCTTTGGACCCCCCCTTGGTTTCCCATCTTCTGGCCCCCCCCGGTTTCCCATCTTCTAGCGCCCCCCCCCCCTGGTTTCCCATCTTCTCGCGCCCCCCCCTTGGTTTCCCATCTTCTCGCGCCCCCCCCTTGGTTTGCCATCTTCTCGCTCCCCCCCCTTGGGTTGCCATCTTCTCGCTCCCCCCCCTTGGGTTGCCATCTTCTCGCTCCCCCCTTTGGTTGCCATCTTCTCGCTCCCCCCCCCCTTTGGTTGCCATCTTCTCGCTCCCCCCCCTTTGGTTGCCATCTTCTCGCTCCCCCCCCTTTGGTTGCCATCTTCTCGCTCTCCCCCCCCTTTGGTTGCCATCTTCTCGCTCCCCCCCCTTTGGTTGCCATCTTCTCGCTCCCCCCCCCCCTTTGGTTGCCATCTTCTCGCTCCCCCCCCCCCTTTGGTTGCCATCTTCTCGCTCCCCCCCCCCCCCTTTGGTTGCCATCTTCTCGCTCCCCCCCCCTTTGGTTGCCATCTTCTCGCTCCCCCCCCTTTGGTTGCCATCTTCTCGCTCCCCCCCCCTTTGGTTGCCATCTTCTCGCTCCCCCCCCTTTGGTTGCCATCTTCTCGCTCCCCCCCCCCCTTTGGTTGCCATCTTCTCGCTCCCCCCCTTTGGTTGCCATCTTCTCGCTCCCCCCCCTTTGGTTGCCATCTTCTCGCTCCCCCCCCCTTTGGTTGCCATCTTCTCGCTCCCCCCCCCCTTTGGTTGCCATCTTCTCGCTCCCCCTCCTTTGGTTGCCATCTTCTCGCTCCCCCCCCTTTGGTTGCCATCTTCTCGCTCCCCCCCCCTTTGGTTGCCATCTTCTCGCTCCCCCCCCCCTTTGGTTGCCATCTTCTCGCTCCCCCCCCTTTGGTTGCCATCTTCTCGCTCCCCCCCCCTTTGGTTGCCATCTTCTCGCTCCCCCCCCCCTTTGGTTGCCATCTTCTCGCTCCCCCCCCCCTTTGGTTGCCATCTTCTCGCTCCCCCCCCCTTTGGTTGCCATCTTCTCGCTCCCCCCCCCTTGGTTGCCATCTTCTCGCTCCCCCCCCTTTGGTTGCCATCTTCTCGCGCCCCCCCCCCTTTGGTTGCCATCTTCTCGCTGCCCCCCCCCCTTTTGGTTGCCATCTTCTCGCTCCCCCCCCCCTTTGGTTGCCATCTTCTCGCTCCCCCCCCCCCCTAGTTGCCATCTTCTCGCTCCCCCCCCCCCTTGGTTTCCCATCTTCTCGCTCCCCCCCTTGGTTCCCATCTTCTCGCTCCCCAACTTTTGGTTGCCATCTTCTCGCGCCCTCCCCCCCCCCCCCCCCTGGTTCCCGTCTCTGTCCCCTCTGCCCTCATTGGGAAATCTTCAAGCATATGTTCCCCCCCCCCCGCAGCAGTTCTGTGTGGACTGTCCCTTTTAGGGAAGGAGCGGCGCTCTGTTTTGTCCCCACCTGCGTTCCATTACAAGGCATAACATTGGGATTTTTTTGGAAGGATGAGCAATCCAGTTTTTTTTTTTTTTTTTTGGGTGTCTGTGTTCATATCCTGCAGCTCCATTCCTCCCACCTCTTTCACACACCCTTCACAGGCTCGTAGAGTTACAGATCAGCCCTCACATCTGCTGCGAATCCATTCCCAGCGAGTGCTTCCTGCCGCCCGGCCTTCCACGCCACCACCTAAAAGTCTTGTAAGCTCAGTGCCAGCTGCCTGATTAAAGGGCAGCGCTTCCCCAGCCTCTCGCACAATTGGATATGAACGTGCCGCTGGAGACGTGTGGCTGCCCGCTTCCTCTTTTGTCACCGGCGCTGTTACACAATGACCATTTGCATCTCCGCCAGGCGTTAAAGGGACAGTCCATGCCACCAAAAAGTTTCATGCCACCAAAAAGTTTGTTAAAATCCAACTGCAGTCACATTATAAATATATTCTCAAAAAATATATTGTAGTTTCTCTGTGTATTTTTTTTTTTTTTTTATACCTTTTTATATTGGGTTTTGTATCTCCATTAGGGAAATTTTTCCCTCGTTTC
>NC_133335.1:228348583-228419408 GCF_042186555.1 Aquarana catesbeiana | reverse complement strand
ATTTGTCCTGTTCACCCTTTATCACAGAGAGTGAAAGTAAGATAAAATCCTACATTTTATGTTGTCACCAGAACAGGAATAGAGGGGAGATCTTCCATTGGGGACACTAGTTCTGGGATTCCTTCACTTTGGGGGTGGGATTTCCTCTCGCTTCCTGTTTTTGCTATGGGAGATCTCCCTAATGGGTCACGTTTTTTTGTTCTTTTTTTTTTTGGTTTGTTTTTTTTTTTGTTATGTTTTTTACCATTTAACGGGTTATAACCCTCCCTTACTGCACCCAAAATGAAAATAAAGTTTGCCCTCAGTGGTTCCATTCACACCCGGGCGTTCCGGAAATCGCTAGAACGTGTTTTTGTGATGCTAATATATCTTCTTGGCACCCCAATGAAATAAATGGTGGCAAAATCGCAATGCGTGAAGCTCGGTGCAAAAAAAAAAAGGAGCAGGAGCATCTTTTTGGGGCGACAGCGTAGCGCCTTGCTGCGGTTGATCGCACGACAACTGCGGCAAAATCGCACAGCGATTAGGGGGTGCCAGTAAGAAGTAGTGGTGTCACGTCCCGCATTTTTCCGCGTGTCTGGAATCATGGGCCCGATTTCTGCCTGCGATTCCGGAACACCCAGGTGTCCATTGAAAACTACATGTCCACAGGGTGACAACGCTGATGTGTCATTTCACTGCGGGGTAAGCAGCGTTGTCACCCTGTTACGGGAAGTGGCAAAATAGTGAATCTACTGGCAAGATCAACAGGACTTTAAGGTGGCCATGACTGACCCAATGCGCCCACGGTCAGGTGAGCTCTGCGGAAGGATAATGATGGGCAAGTCGCATCCGCAATGGAGATTCTGATACTAAAAAGTGAGCATGCGCTGCCCGTTCCCGCCTGTGGCCTTGATGTATTGGAAGTGAGCGAGGAGACTCCAGGATTTGGCCTTATTTTAGAGGGGGGGGCAACAACGATGATGAACTAATTTTTATTATTCTAGTCATCGCCCCCCTCCGCTCACTCATCAGCTGTGCCCTCCCCCGCCATCCTTCATGCCTCTCTGCTGATTATCCATCCCTCCCTCCCCCTCCCCCCCTCCTGTCTTCAGGCCTTGGGAAAAAAAAAAAATTTAATTAAACTTACAAACAATCAAAATTCCTTAACTGTCCCCCCAGGTAACCCTTTACTGGCTGGGCCGGCGCAGCGCTGAGAAGTGGCGCTTCGGGGTTCTGATTAAAGCCATAAACACTCGTCGCAGTAATTGCGGTGTGATTAAAAATGAAGTATGACGCGGGGAAAAAAAAAAAATGGTGGGTGAAATCTCCGTGGACCGCCCGGGATCGCGGGATTCGGGATATTCACGGCGATCGGGGCCCTGCGATTTGGTGTTTCCTCGTTATTAGTGGGGAGGTGACGTCATCGCGCCGATCACTGATGTATCCTTTCTGTTTGTATATGTTTATGTACCTTATTTGTGTTTTTATATTTATGTTTATGTACTTTGTGTTTATATTTATGTACTTTTTTGTGTTTCTTTTTATGTTTATGTACTTATTTATGTATATAGTCGTATGTTTATGTATTTATAAATAGTCAGCATTAAGCAGCAGCGTCCTCTACTGGACTGTCAGAAAATGTCTTGTGTGTCAGAAAATTTACCCCCCCCTTCCTAAAGAGGACCTGTCAGTAACTAAATCAGCCTGAATTAATTCCTGACAGGTCACAATATAAAGAACAGAATCATCAGAGAAGTTCCACCTTTTTATCGTTAAAAAAAACGTCCCTGAGCTCCAGTCACTGTCTTTTCCTAGATTAAAATTAGTCTGCTGCAGGCAGGAGGAAGCATTTCCTAAGTCCTCCCCTCCCCCAGTGGCATGTCTAAGCTAAGATGTCGTCAGTCTGCTGCAGGCAGGAGGAAGCATTCCTCAGTCTGCCCTCCAATGGCTTTGCTTATACCGAGATGTCGTCAATCTGCTGCAGGCAGGAGGAAGCATTTCCTCAGTCTCCCCTCCCCCAGTGGCATGCCTAAGCTAAGATGTCATCAGTCTGCTGCAGGCAGGAGGAAGCATTGCCTCAGTCTCCCCTCCCCCAGTGGCATGCCTAAGCTAAGATGTCGTCAGTCTGCTGCAGGCAGGAGGAAGCATTTCCTCAGTCTGCCCTCCAATGGCTTTGGTTATACCGAGATGTCGTCAGTCTGCTGCAGGCAGGAGCAATCATTTCCTCAGTCTCCTCTACCTTAAAGGGGTTGTAAAGGTTAATAAAAAAAATAAACAAACGTGTCTATATTTACCAACTCTGTGCAATGGAATCACACAGAGCGGTTGGGAAGCTCTTCTTTTCGGGTCCCCTGCCGGCGCTTCTGGCCCCTCCCCTCTGGCCAGTGCCTGCTCTCACCCGAGCCCTGCTGCATCCATTGATAAAGACAGAGGGACTCGGGGCCCCCCCCCCCCCACTCCCTTGTTACTGGCTTTGATTGACAGCAATGGGAGCCAATGGCTCCTGGTCCCCCAGCAAAGCCAGCGAGACCTGGAAATGAGGGGGGAGAAGATCCGCAGAGGTGCACAGCGCTGGATCAAAACAATTTTTTATCCTAATACAAGGAATGTACGAAGGTAAAAAATGTTCAGACTTTACAACCCCTTTTAAGTCTTGAACAGTTGTACTGACTCCTCTCCTGGGCTGAAATGGCTTTTTTTTCCTGATTTCACTGCACACTGTGAGCTTCTCACAAGAAGCTGCAGCAAGTCGGAGCCTCTGCTTCATTTCTGGCTGGAGGACGTCCAGCATCATTTAGATCTTTCCCCCCCAGCCTGACTGTGCCTGGCCTGCTCCTTTCATTGGATTTCAGTTCTTTCAATCATGGAGGCTCAGCATTACATGTGGGCGTTACCTATGTAAATACACCCTGCCTAGGCACACCCACTCCTCCAAACTGACACCCACCCATAAAGGTATTTTGAGATTTGCATAGCTCCTCCCACTGCTTGAGGACTGGGGGCTCTATAGAGGAGTGCTGGGATGTTGTCAGGAAGCTATGTACAGCCCCCCTGCTGGCCCCTCCCACCAGCCATGATCTGCCTGCATTGCATAGAGAAGCACATAGACCCGTGATGTCACTGGATCTAAAATCAGATTTGTATTTCAAAAAGCTGATGAGGGAACCAGGGAAGGCAAAATATAAGCAAATTAAACTTCAGACTGTGTGGACTATTCCTTTTAAGCGGAGCCGTTGTAAATGGTGTCATGCTGTCATGCTGTCCTCCCCACCTCACAAGGGTGTGTTGTGTGCCTGGCCTTGAACGGAGCCGCCTCGGCCCCTGGCTGGACCGCCAAGCTTAAAAGTGGCTGTACATGGTGTACCCGGGCATCTCTGCCCCCCTCACCCTGGCAATTCTTGGTGCAGAGATGCATGACTCTGCGTCCGCACTCCTCTCCCGCCAACTCCTCCTGGGAACAGATGAGAAACGCTGAGCTGCTTTTTTTTATTCTCTTCATTTTAAGGCGCAGCTGTTATGATTCACATTCACACACAGCGCTCCCTTCAGTGCTGCCGCCTTCATTCAATGGGCCCCTCTGTCCTGCGGGGGGAGCTGCTGCCTTAAAGAGAACCTGTCATGACTGAGTTCATCCAAGATATTCCCAGTCCTGTATGTACAGCAGTGACGCCTTTCCTACGACCCTTGTGGGGCCCATTCATATCATTGTATTAGAATGTTCTCATATCACATACGCTTTTGTCAATTTTAAATCTTTTGCTTTACATTGCAACATTTTACATTATATGAGAAGAAAATATATATATATATATATATATATATATATATATATATATATATATATATATATTCTCGTATATGCAACACGCGCGTGTGTATATATTACTTTTTTTTTTTTTTGTTCTACTTGTTGCGATAACTATACCCTTTTTGTTTTATAGCCCTGATGAAGGGGTATTTTTCCTGAAATGTGTTGGCATGTGATGTAGCTAATAAACCAAAATATTTTACACTTTCTCAGCCATTCTCTTTGGCTCTCTTTTTTATATTTTTGTTTTTTGATTGACTTATTGGGTCCCCATTGGAGGAAGTTCTTTGGTGTCAGCAGTGGTCCTCAACCAACGGGCTGCTGGGCTGTTGCCTTCCTCCTCTTGGTGCTCCAGCCAGCAGCACATCCCCTAACCTTACTACACTTCCTCCCAACTCTTGTAGTGCCCTCAACTTCCAATACCCGCCTGCAGTGCCCCTCAACCCACCTCGGTGTCCCCCCTAAAAGACCTTAGTTCCTGCACCTTGGTGTCCCGCTTAGTGCCCCTAATCCTCTTAGTGTCCCCTTAGTGCCCTCAGGCGGTGCCCCCCCTCCTAGTGTCCCACGCGGTGCCCCCCTCCTAGTGTCCCACGCGGTGCCCCCCCCCCTCGTGTCCAACGCGGTGCCCCCCCCCTCGTGTCCCATGCGGTGCCCCCCCCCTCCTAGTGTCCCACGCGGTGCCCCCCCCTCCTAGTGTCCCACGCGGTGCCCCCCCCCTCCTAGTGTCCCACGCGGTGCCCCCCCCTCCTAGTGTCCCACGCGGTTGCCCCCCCCCCTCCTAGTGTCCCACGCGGTGCCCCCCCCCTCCTAGTGTCCCACGCGGTGCCCCCCCCCCTCCTAGTGTCCCACGCGGTGCCCCCCCCCTCCTAGTGTCCCACGCGGTGCCCCCCCCCTCCTAGTGTCCCACGCGGTGCCCCCCCCTCCTAGTGTCCCACGCGGTGCCCCCCCCTCCTAGTGTCCCACGCGGTGCCCCCCCCTCCTAGTGTCCCACGCGGTGCCCCCCCCCTCCTAGTGTCCCACGCGGTGCCCCCCCCCTCCTAGTGTCCCACGCGGTGCCCCCCCCTCCTAGTGTCCCACGCGGTGCCCCCCCCCTCCTAGTGTCCCACGCGGTGCCCCCCCCCCTCCTAGTGTCCCACGCGGTGCCCCCCCCCCTCCTAGTGTCCCACGCGGTGCCCCCCCCTCCTAGTGTCCCACGCGGTGCCCCCCCCTCCTAGTGTCCCACGCGGTGCCCGCCCCCCCTCCTAGTGTCCCACGCGGTGCCCCCCCCCCTCCTAGCGTCCCACGCGGTGCCCCCCCCCCCTCCTAGTGTCCCACGCGGTGCCCCCCCCCCCCCTCCTAGTGTCCCACGCGGTGCCCCCCCCCCTCCTAGTGTCCCACGCGGTGCCCCCCCCCCTCCTAGTGTCCCACGCGGTGCCCCCCCCCTCCTAGTGTCCCACGCGGTGCCCCCCCCCCCTCCTAGTGTCCCACGCGCCGCCCCCCTGGTCCTTTTCAGCCTCCCAGGCTCATGGAATGACCCCCAACTCCTCTCAGAAACCTCATCCTCCACGGGGCCACCAAGTCTGCTGCAAAGTCCCCTAACCCCCTTGGAACGTTCCTCCCCCCCCCTCCTCTACTCCACTCATTATTCCAATATTCCAAGTAAGCATTCAGGTCAGTCCCAGATCCTTTTTGATTTGTTAATTTGAACGGATCAGGGAGTGTCTGCGAGGAAATCCTGACTGCCACTAGAGGTAGAATCTACACAGAAATGGCAATATGGTACAGCAAGAATGTAAAAATGTTAATGAAAACTACTTTATGGTAAATGTTCCTATAAGAGCTGGAGATTGTTCTGATGAGAGATTGGGGGGGGGGGTCTCCCCTATGGCTGTATTTGTCCAGATGTAGCTGCGGATGGCCTTGCCCCTCGAGTCTTTCCATGTGTGTCCAATGACTTCAGCACGATCGGAATTTATCGCTGCCAGACATTAAATATTGCTGCTCACGCCGACTGTAAATTTATAAGTCTGCTTATTGATCCTGAGGAATAATTGCAGAGAGATCGAGTGAAAGCATCTCCTAAGATATGCATGCCGCGTTTCACCGGAGATTGGATCAGCAGCGCGGCGGGGCGCTCGGGGACTGACGCTTAGCAACGGCTCCGCTGCTCCGAGACCTTTAAAGGGCAAGCACGCTTTCTGCAGCAATTTTTCTGACGCTTTGCTGAGCGCAGCCCGCTCACCATTCATTGAGTGATCTGTACCGAAGAGCGACAAGCTACAGAAATGGGGGGCTGTGTGCCGGTAGTGCACAGTGCAGCACACAGCAACCTCAGAAGGTGAAATCCAATACTATGTATGTCATTTAAAGGGTTACTCCACCTAACAGTGATATTTTCATTATAGGTGAAACCTGGTGGGTGGAGTCAGCTCCTTGCTTCTTGTATATCTGGGATCCTCCAATAGTGTTCCTTTACATCATTCATATGTTCCCGACCATGTTTGTGTTCCAGTACCTCCTGATACATGCTGCGATAAAAATAATTCAACAGGGTTGGCGGGAGGTGGACAGACCCAGGAACCCAGCACAGGGATCGTGGGAACCTCTCGTAAAGGGAATAGCAGGTGGACAGACCTGGGACCTGGGAACTCGGCACTGGCTTGGTGGAAACCCTCATAAAGGGAACAGCGGGTGTACAGACCCGGGAACTCAGCACAGGGATGTTGGAAACCCCTCATATTGGGCGCAGCGGGTGGACAGACCCAGGAACTCAGCACAGGGATGGTGGGAACCCCTCATAATGGGCACAGCAGGTGGACAGACCTGGGAACTTGGCACAGGGATGGTGGGAACCCCTCATAATGGGCACAGCAGATGTACAGACCTGGGAACTCAGCACAGGGATGGTGGGAACCCCTCATGATGGGCACAGCAGGTGGACAGACCTGGGAACTTGGCACAGGGATGGTGGGAACCCCTCATGATGGGCACAGCAGGTGGACAGACCTGGGAACTTGGCACAGGGATGGTGGGAACCCCTCATGATGGGCACAGCAGGTGGACAGACCTGGGAACTTGGCACAGGGATGGTGGGAACCCCTCATGATGGGCACAGCAGGTGGACAGACCTGGGAACTTGGCACAGGGATGGTGGGAACCCCTCATGATGGGCACAGCAGGTGGACAGACCTGGGAACCCAGCACAGAGATGGTGGGAACCCCTCATAATGGGCACAGCAGGTGAACAGACCCGGGAACTCAGCACAGAGATGGTGGGAACCCCTCATAATGGGCACAGCAGGTGAACAGACCCGGGACCTCAGCACAGGGTTGGTGGAAACCCTCATAATGGGCACAGCAGGTGTACAGACCCGGGAACTCAGCACAGGGATGGTGGGAACCCCTCATAATGGGCACAGCAGGTGAACAGACCCGGGACCTCAGCACAGGGTTGGTGGAAACCCTCATAATGGGCACAGCATGTACAGACCTGAGATCTCGGATCTCTGAAGATGAGAGAAGTCCAGGTGGTTTATCTCAAGCATCTTCCTCATCAGTCTTGGCTGGACTGGCCTTTTTCATATTAGAATGGTCTCCTGTTGCCCTCGTTGACCATTGTCTGGGTAGGAGTCTCTCCTCTCTCTATGTGGTGGTGAGGGAGAATCTCCTTGACCCGAGCCGCAAATATTTGTCTCCTTGGAGGAGGAGTGGGAAAAGAGCAGATCTGGTAAATTCTTCCAGCTGTGTCTCCTTTTTTTAATTGTTTCTTGTTAAAAGACTTTTACTAGCTTTTGATTTAAGTAAACATCAGTCAGTAAATTCCGCCCCCCCCCCCTCTTCCCACGTGTAACCTTCTACTGACCCCCCCAGGGCTCCTCCACTGCTGTGCAGGCCTTGTATGGACCCTTTTATAGGTGAACCAGCCCCCCCCCCCCCCCACCCTAGAATCTCCTTCTAGCCAGTTAGATCAAAGCATTGGACAGGGATTTTTTTTTGGGGGGGGGGGGGGGGGGGGGGGGGAGTGTGATGATTCTAAGAAATCCCAAACTTCGCCTTCCGTTGAATCAGCGCAGCACCTTAGCATTGACTGCAAAGGTTAAAGGAAAGCAGTCACTGGCTGCCATTGCTGACCTCCTTTTGGAGAATGCCATTTGCCTGGCTGTCTAAAGTTTCATCGCTTTCTGAGCAGCGTGATTTAAGAAAAGGGTCGGGGGACTTCTTTTGAGCGTTTCTAGCACATAGGACAGCCCACTGAAATGGAAAAGCTGCGGTACATGCAACGCACGGGAACGCACATGTGCTCAATCGCACCCGAGCCTAAAGAACGTGTGAACAATTTCAGATAGATAATTATAATGTAACTATTATATTTCAGTTTGAATGTGGGGGGGAGTGGCTAAATACAAATGACCAGATCTACTGGAACAGAACCTGAACATATTCTACCAGGCCCCGCCCATATCACTGACAGAGGAGGCGTGTGGGCGCCCACAGGTCCTAAAATTTCAAATTTTTCTTTTTGTAGGAGTAATGAATTAAATGACGGGAGCGTCACAAATCAAGTATCCATTGAAATGTTTTTTTCTCACATCAAGAAGATAAAGCCAACGTGTTTCAGGGGCTCATCCCCCTTCATCAGGGCTTTTAAAGAAGCAGATAAATCCCCAAAAAATGAGCAGTAGAGTCATGGGAGCCAAATAACATTGTGTGATATGATAGGCATTTTCTATGACATTCTTATTAAATAACAAAAAAAAAAATCTTTCCTAATGCTTGTCTCTATTTCCGTTCCAGGTTATCCCCGGTTCTCCACTTTCCTACCCATGAGCCACTTGGACCACGGGAACGGCAATGTTCTGTACGGACAGCACCGCTTCTACGAATCCCAAAAAGGCAAGTCTTGTGGGCAATGTCGTTGGAGGGGGGCGGGATGCAGTTTATCGAACAGGAGAGAGCCCCCTAGTGGTGGTTTTAGTCCATTTTACAATTTTTCATAGAAGGGGTTTGCAAAATTTTGTAAATTGCGTTTTTGATTTTTTTTTTTTTTGTTGTTTTTGTTCCTTTTTTGTATTTTTCTTGTTTGTTTTATGTCCTTTTTTTGCTTTCTGTCCTTTTTTGCTTAGGTTGGAGAGGAAATTCTTGATGTGCAAAATTAGTGGTAGTTATTGCAGTAAGACTAGTGAAGAGGAATATTTTGCATCAGCCTTGGGATGGTCTTTAAACGCAACCCCCTCTTGTCCGTCTATAGCCACCCCACCATTATCCAGACCAAGATGGGGTTTGTTAATACAGATGCTGCACTGATTTTCCTCCCACATTGGTATTTAGAAGCAAGGTGTTGGCATTACCCCCTGTATCCTCTAGATGGCACCACCTAAGAAAAACTCATCAGCAGGAAAAATGCTTTGGGTTGCAGGGGATTTCTCCACTTGGAACCATGCTCTTGGCCTTTTGCAATAAAGCTGAAGGCTGGTTGACGGACCCGAAATGCAGCACGGATTTCCCATACTGCCTTTCACCCTGCAGATCTCTTAACAGGGGTCTTATTCATCCCCTTCTTCTTTGACTCGTTGACCCAGAACAAGCCGTTTGCCCTAGTGACCTTCGTCGCGGTGACAGAAAATAATGATAAATAAAACCTTTCCCCGTCTTCTACTGTATTGCCGACCTTGTGATGTCATCACTGGGTCTCTTTGCTTCTCTAGGCAATGCAGGCAGATCATGGCTGGTGGGAGGGGCTGACAGGGGGCTGTACCTAGCTTCCTGAAAACATCACAGCACCCCGGCCTCAGTACTCCTCTCACAGGGCTGACGCAAGCAGTGGGCTGGCTTTTGGGAGGAGTTATGCAAATATCAAAATGCCTCGAAGGGTGGTTGACAGTCTGGAGGAGTGGATGTTCCTAGGTAGGTTGAATTCGCATAGATATCGACCACCATAGGATGCTGAGCCTCCCATGATTGCAAAAACGGGAATCCAATGAATGAAAAGGGGTGGGGCCGGGGACAGTCAGCCTGGGGGGGAAAGTGCTAGATGATGCTGGATGTCCTCCAGCCAGGAAATAAGATCGGCTCCATCTGAGAGGTTTTCCTTCCTTCCTTCCTCCTACAGTAAAAGTTCATCTTGTGATTGGATGCTGAAGAGGTCATCCCCCCCCCCCCCCCCCCCGCGCACAGTACTGACACCCGTTATCTCAGTCTCTGGTTATTTTCTATCTGTTTATTATCTCCCCGCATTCCTCTTCTTTTTTTTTTTTTTTTTTAATTCATTAAATTTTATAATATAATTTTTTATTTTATTTATTTTTTTTTTTTGAACCGTTCTGCCACCCTAAAAAAACACATCCTGGCAGCGTCTGTGCAAAATCTTTGGAGGCGACAAGAAAATCTTGACACCGCGAGGAGTTTTTTGGTCTTTAAATAAACGAAGAAGAAAAAGCGCGAAAGTGCGAAAAACGACTCAGAATAACCCGGGAACGGCACCGGGTGGGGGAGGGGGGCCACTGACATCATCGGCAGTTCTGGGATCAGTTATGGAAGGACGGCAAAGCCCAGCTCTCCTCGTTTAACCCCTTGCTGACCGCGTAGTGCGTGTGTGTGGTGGTAAAAGGGGCGGGCTTTAACCACACATTCGGGCCAATCCTGACCTTTCTTTCCTACATGTAAAAATAATCTTTTTTGCTAAAAAAAAAAATACTCAGAACCCCCGAACCTTTTTATATATTTTTCTTTTTTTTTTTAGCAAAGACCCTGAAGAATAAAATGGTGATCGTTGCAATTTTTTATGTCACACGGTATTTGCGCAGCAATTTTTCTGCATGCCAGCACGAGGGGGTGGTTTAAAAAAAAATATATATATTTTATTAGTTTTTATATTTTTACACTGTCCCCTTGTGATAAGCATAATGCTTGACAGGTCCTCTTTATGGAGACATCTGGGGTGCCTATAGACCCCAAATATCTCCCCAACCTGGAAAGCATGAGATTTAAAAAAAAAGAAAAAAAAAAAAAATGGATCTCTGGTTTTCCAGGGTAAAAAAAGGATGGCAGCGTTTTAGATCTGCCGGCACCGGAAGTGACGTCATGACGTCAGTTCCGCCCTCCCGAGGTCATAGAGATGGCTGGGGACCCATCCGGTCCATGGCCAGCTCTATAGTAATCTGGCGGCGCCACTGATTCAGTTCTCTGAGTCACGATTGCACGGGAGAGGCATTGGAGGGCGAAGGGAGGGAGGGGGGAAATCTGCCTGTAAAAGCCATCTAGCAGCTCATGAGCCGCTAGGATGGCTTTTACAGGGAATCGCCGGCTGAAAACGCAGATACCAGAATGTTCCCTGCTGCTACCGCCGTCATCCCGATATCTCCACTGCAGCCTAATGACATATGACCTCCCATGGACGGGCTGGTGTCTGCGGGTCACATATACGCCTCACCAGCGGCTGATGTTTCTGTGCTGAGAGAGCGCGCTCCATGCATGCTCCCGGCACTGAGACCGAGCCGTCAGTCCCCACTAACCATCGGTAGCTGGCAGGGCCAGAAAACAAGGTGTGGCCAGGAGGGGGCGGCTGCCCTGGGCACTGTGGTATTGTGTGAGTTGGGAGAGAGCACCACATGGAGATTGGGGGGGGGCAGATTTGTGTTGAGAAGGGGAATCTGCTGGAGGTGAGAATTGTTCTAGGAGGGGAATTGGGGGTGTGGGGGGGGGGTTGCTAGGAGTGGTGATTGGGGGAGGGGTGATTTGTGTTAAGGAGATGTTGTTTTTTTTTTTTTTTTTTTCTTAGGAGGGGGGATTTGTCTTAGGGTGGGAGATGGGGGGGGGGGGGGGGGGATTTTGAGTGGGGTGGATTTGTGATGAGAAGGAGAATTGGGGGGGTGGCTGGAGGTGAGACTTTTGTTCTAGGAGGGCAAATTTTTTTTGGGGGGGGAGGGGGGGGTTGCTAGGAGTGGTGATTTGGGAGTTTTTGTGTTGGGAATGGGGGAAGAGGATTTGTGCTAGGAGGGGGATATGTGCTGCAAAAGTAATATGGTAGTGGATATATATATATTTATATTTGGTAGGGGGGAAATTTGTGCTGGAAGGGGGTGGGGGGGAGAGGATTAGTGCTTGGAGGGGAAATGTGAGGGGTAGAAGATTTGTGCTAAAAGGGGGGGAAAGAATTTTTTTTTTTTTTTTTTTGCATGTCGGAGGTGGGGGGTCCATTTGTGCTAGGGGTATATGTGGGGAGAGGGGATTTGAGCTGGTTGCTTAGGGGGGTAAGCATGCCGAGCCCGTGTGGGGTCTTTTTTTGTTTGTTTTTTGCCGGGAACTGTTCGGATGCTGCGGTTTTTGGTGCACGTTGCCGAGTAGTCAGCAGTGGAAAGTCTTCTGTTTTTGTGAACTCGGGCACTCCTGCAGAGATCGGTCTCCCGTGTCGCTTCCTGATGTCAGAATGACAATTGAGCGCAGCTGAATTTGGCATTCATCTAAGAAAAAAAAAAAATCGCCCCCCCCCCCCACCGGCGAGTGAACTGCTGCGCGTCCAAGCGGTCTCTTGTTGGTGTCGGACTCTCTGGGGAGGCGATTCTAGACGGGAAGACGACCTTCTAAATCTGGTGATGAAGAACGCCGTATTCATACTTTGTATCCATATATAGTCCTAACAGGGTGCCAACGCGCGCCGCTTCCTTCGCCTGTGCCAACCGAATACCCGTCTGTCTCCCTCCTGACTCCGGGATTTCCATTTGTCTCCATTAAATGTCGTATTTTGACTGTCCGGAGACAAACAGGTGGTGAGACACCCCCCCCCCTCCGGGTGAGTGAAATCCAAGCAGTGCCCCCCCAGGCGGCTGGTTTCTGGGAGACACTGAGCTGACTCCGCCCCCTGCGCTGCTGCACTGACAGAGACCTCCGCTAATGGCCTCTCAGCTTTCACAATATTGTGGCTTTGATCTAATCCGTGGAAGTGGCAAAGTGCTCCGCCGCGTCCCGCGCACCCCTCCCGCGCTGTGCGCACCGATTTCCCCTCCCCCCTCCTCCCCTTTCATGTGTGACAAACAAATCCAAAGAGGAAATAAACAGAGAGAAAAAACAAGCCGAATCACAAAGAAACAGATTTACGCTGGACGAACGCTTGCAGATTTTTTTTTTTTTTTTTTTTCGTTTTTCAAAACGTTCGTTCCATTTTCTTAAGGCTACAGTCATACCTGAGCGATTTTACTGGTGGTTTTTCTGGCTTTTTTTTTTAAGGCTCCATTCACACCTGATCGCGGGGTGGAATCGCCACGTTTCCACCCGTAATTTCAAATCGCTGCAAAACGCGGGAAGGGTTTGCGATGCCGTTACTTCTAACGGCACCCCAATCGCGCCGCAATTTTTTTGCTGCAATTGTCACTCGGTAAATCGCGACAAAAGGCAACGCGTCATGCTGTCACCCAAACCAAGCTCATGTTCCTTTTTTGTGAGCGACAGGTGTTGAGCGTTTGCAGCGCGATTTTACTGCGTGAGAACCCCGGCACGGTTGGGGGTGCCATTTTAAGGATTAATGACATCGCAAACGTGCCCTGCGATTTGCAGAAATTTGGAATCGCCGCGATTCCACCTGCAAGTTTCAAATCGCTGTAAAACGCGGGGACGTGTTTGCGATGCCATTACTACTAATGGCACCCCAATCGTGCCGCAGTTTTTTTGCTGCTATTGTCACGTGGTAAATCGCAGCGGTACATGCTGTCGCCCAAACCAAGCTAGTGTTCCTTTTTGCGGTTGCAAGGTAAAACGCGCCGCAATCGCGGCAAATCGCAACGAGAGACGCTGTTGCCCAAAAAAGAAGCTCATGTTCCTTTTTGTGCGACAAGCGTCACGAATTTCGACTGCAGTGCGATTTACCGTGCAGCAAAATCGCGGCGTGATTGGGCTGCCATTAAGGAGTAATGGCATTGCAAACGCATCTGGAATCGCGCCAGTTTAGGTGTGAATGGCGCCTAAAGCGTGTTTGCAGCTTTTTACAAGCATTTTTAAAAGCGTTTTAGAAACGTATTACAAGCGTTTTTTTTTCGGGCGTTTTTGCTTAGCCAATAGAAAGCACCAGGGGGAGGAGAGGAAATTAAGGGTGGAGAACTGTTATTTGAGCAGATAACTCACGTAAATCGCTCAAGTCGGGCGTTTCTATTGAAGTCTATGGGGCCAAAAAACGCTTGTAATCGGCCAAAAAGAAGCTCATGTACTATTTTTTGAGTGACGGGCATTTGGCTTCAGGCTACAAAACGCTCAGGTGGGAACAGGGGGCAATGAAATGAATGGGATTTTGCTTGTTGAGCATTTTAGTGCGTCAACCTTCATGCAGAAAATCGCTCAGGTGTGAACGAGGCCTAATTGTTGGGGGGGGTTCAAATTGATACACGTTTTGGGACCGCGGAGGGGGGGCAGGTGGATTGTTTGCTGCCCCTCCCCCCAAAAAAAAATATCCAACCAGCCGCCACTGGACAGACCCGCTCTATTTATTTTTATGGTTGAACTAGATGGACTTTTTCCTTTTTCAACTTGATTAACTATATTTCTCCTGTTTTACCATTAAACACCAAAAGTGAAAGTAAATCTCACATTTTTGGTTGTCACCGGAACAGGAACAAAGGGGAAATATTCCAATGGGGCCACCAGTTCTGGGATTCCCTCACTTTGGGGAAATTTTGCTTTCTAAATCTTCCAATGGGGACACTAGTTCTGTTAACAACCAGGGATTCCAACACTATGTACTTAATAAATACAATGTATCCCTTTACTATCATTTCTAGGTCCCTGTGTTTGGGAGTTTTTTTTTAATTTTTTTTTTTTTTTTTTATTAATTTTAAATTTATTGGTAATGTGACCCATTATAAAAAAAAACAAACTTGATAAAATAATTAATAATAAAATACAAATATAATAAATAAAAAATGTGGCCATCTATATGGATTATAACCTAAAGCAATGCAGAGCAGGAAGGGCTAAATTGATACAATTTTTGGATAAATAATTCTCAGGATTACATTCAGCATCACACGGTCTCTGCTGCTGATGAAGAAGATACAATGTTTCAGCTGATCAATCTCCTTCCCTTCCGCATATCTCCTCTGACCGAATCTCTCAGATAAAGATGGGACGCCATCCTAATTTTGGCTTCACCGCCTAGATAGTCATTGACCTGGAAAAAAGCATGTTGTCAGCAAAGTCCTTCCTGCTTAGTGCAAAGATGGAGAGAGCAGCCTTCACTTGAGGCTCCCTGAATTCTGTCCTCCAAGCAGAGATGTCTTCTGAATGGGGGGAGGAGGGGGGCAGGGGGGGGGGGGGGGGGGGGGGCTGTGTGCAAAAGCACTACTGATAATGGCAGTGAAAGGTAACAGCTCACCTACACCATCATCCATAAACAATGACCTCCCCTACACCATCATCCATAAACGATGACCTCCCCTACACCATCATCCATAAACGATGACCTCCCCTACACCATCATCCATAAACGATGACCTCCCCTACACCATCATCCATAAACGATGACCTCCCCTACACCATCATCCATAAATGATGACCTCCCCTACACCATCATCCATAAACGATGACCTCCCCTACACCATCATCCATAAACGATGACCTCCCCTACACCATCATCCATAAACGATGACCCTCCCTCTACACCATCATCCATAAACGATGACCCTCCCTCTACACCATCATCCATAAACGATGACCCCCCCACGCCATCATCCATAAACAATGACCTCCCCCTCCTCCCCCCACACCATCATTCATAAACAATGACCCCCCCCCCTCCCCACACACACACACACCCCATCATCCATAACCAATGACCTCCCCCTACACCCCCCTAATCCATAAACAATGACCTCCCCCTACACCCCCCTACACCATCATCCATAAACAATTCGAAGAGAAGAGAATTCAGAAGAGAAGAAAATAGAATAGAATATAACCATCTTCTGAAATTCAAGTTTCAAATAGAATAAATTTGAATTCAAATAAAATAGAAAAATAGAATAGAAACAAGAATAGAATAAAATACAATATAACCATCTTCCTAAATTCAATTTTTTTAAAAAGAAATACATTTGAATTAGAATAGAAAAGAATAGTTTAGAGTAGAAAATAAAATTAATAGAATAGAAAAAAACAATAGAATATTATCTTCCGGAATTCGATTTTCAAATAGAATAAATTCAAATAAAATTTTTAAATAGAAAAGAATAGAATAAAAAAAAACAATAGAATAAAATTAAAGAATATAATCTTCCAAAAATTTTGATTTGAAAATAGAATATGTTCGATATCGAATGGAATTCGAATAGTTTCGAACTCAAATAAATTAAATCCTGAAAACGAATTTATGTAAATAAACGAAACATTTTTTTAATTCTGCACATGTCTAAGTGTAACCCCGCCCACTTTTTGATCAAGTAGAAAGGTTCAGTCGTTGTTCTATCTAATGTTCCAATCATTTCCTGTATGTAATAATTTTCTTTCATTCATTCCAGATAACTTCTATTTGCGGAACCTTCCCCCACAACCCACGCTCCTTTCGGCCAACCACAACTTCCCCAGCATCGCCCGGGCTGCCCCGGGCCACCCCATTGGCTCATGCAGTCGGGACAGAGAGAACAGCCACCTCCAGAAGGGTGCAAAGGACAATGAGCGATATATGGGGGGCTCTGACATGAACAAAGAGAAGGTGGGCAAAGGGGACTTGAAAGATCGGCACCTGGAGGAGGAAGGCAAGGAAAGGCATAAGGCAGTGATGCCCATGACCATGGACAGCCACTGCAAGGAGGACATGCATCAGAGGGGATCGTGTGACAACAGGACCAAGCATTTAAACTCTTGCCTGATGACCTCAAAGGTGCTAAACGGGGACCCCAGCAAAGCATTGTTGTCGAGCTGCACAGTTGGGGCGGGGATGCCTCGCCAAGGTAGCCAGAATCGATGTGCCAAAGAAGTTATGAGGTCCGACCGGTCGTATCCCCAACACGAGCCTCAGCAACCTTACAGCGAGTGCCTAGACAGGCAAATGCTTCACCATTCTGTGTCCTACACTGTCCCATCCAGTCTCCCCAGCATTCCTGCCCCGCTGAACACCTCCACTAGCTCCTTCCCCTGTCTGCAGCTTCATTCCAACTCGGACGTTGTGTGCTCCCTGCAGGATAAGTCCGGCAGGGAGCTCAAGATGGGCAGGCCCACGTTCGTGCCTTCCGTGGGGCACTTCACCGACAAAAGCCGGCCTTTTCAGGTGACCCCGGAGGGCTGCCATTTAGACAGAGGAGGGGAGGGAAAGGACAAGGGCCACGAAATGAACACTGACCACCACCACCACCCCCCCTCTTCTGGGTCTTACACAAACACGTTCTCCCACCTTAAAGCCGAGGTGGCCAAAGGGGAGAGGAGGCCGGAGTGGCCGCAGAACACAGCCGTCAGGATCAAAAATTTTGAGTTCCTAAATAGTGGAGGTTCAGAGGCCGCTATGCAGAGGAGCATTGAGAAGGCTGCGTACTTGGAGATGCCGGCTTCACAAGACTGTCCTCGCCCCAATAACCAGGATTCCCACTGCATTAAAACTAGCCAGTCCTTCTGCACTTTAGACCGGCCCACCAAGGACTCCCAGGTGCATGGCCACCAAAAAGTGGCCCGGATCCGGCACCAGCAGCACCGGCCGTCTGATGGGGAGCAAGCGGGAGGCAACCAAGAAGGAAAGAGGAAAACCATCGACCTCGCCTCCTTGGGCTACAATGGACCTCACTTGTCGCCATGGACGGAGCCATCAATTTCCATCGGCGAAGACCGGAAGAACTCCTACCTGGATCCCTTCAGCACAAGTTTACAGCAAGCTGCTCTAATGACTCCCGGTCCTTCTCTGGCCCAGGAGATGCAGGGACCCACAGACGAGGTGTCCGCCATGAAAAACCTGCTGAAATACAGCAACCAAGCACTTATCGTGGGGCAGCGGACCCCTTTTGTGGGTTTGGGGAACATGAAGACCAGCTGCTCTCATCAAGAAAACAAGTTCCACGGCAACAACAAGTGCCAGCCCGAGCAAGAAAGAATGGATTGTGCCAGGAGTCGGGAGAATGAGACCTCTCACGGGGAAGGAGAAGTCCGGCAGCCGCCAGTTGGCATCGCTGTGGCTGTAGCACGGCAGAAAGACACCAGTGGCCGTCACGAGTCGGCTTATGGCACGGGGTCAAGTCGACAAAACAGGAATAACATGGGACAGAAAGGTGTGTATTGAATACTCATGATTTCCTTCTTTATTTTGTGGGAATCCCAAGAATGTTTGTAGTAACCTCAGCAACATTGTATCAGAATCTCAAATTATTAAACCCAGCACACGCTTCGTTGCCCCACTAGATGACATGGACAACACATGTGCAGATGCAGTCACTGTATGTGGTGTTGTACCTGGAACAATCCAGGCACCATCATGTGTGAAGTCACTCAACCACAGCTCATGGAACCCCTAGAAACCCCGGAAGGAACCCTGAGCGAGAATTGCTGGTTCAATGTAGGAAAAGGTCACATTTGATAGTCATCTGTACCAGTGTCTTTCTGCTGCTGCTGCCTGAACCAGCATTTCTCAGTTATGGTGCCATGCCACCCTGGGGTGCCGTTTGAGCTTGTTAGGGGTGCCACGCTGTGTCCTGTAGTTATCCACCTCATGAGTTTCCGTTGTGCAGGCCGGCTGGCCACCAGTACCATGTCAATGCATTAAGCTAATTCAGGGTGGGCAGTATTAAGGGCTGCCCCAGCATTTAGAAAGGGGTGGAAGTCTGCTTCCATCTATACCCATTTAGCCTACTGCCATAGCCACTCTCTGGTGAAGATTGAAAGGAAGGTCCCTGAGGTAAAGGGGCTGAGAACTTTAATGTGAATGGAAAGACTGTAAGCGATTCTGAATTAACAAGGGGGTGCTGAGAACGCTGATGAGAATGGAGGGAGGGGGACTGAGGACTGTAATGTGAAAGGAGGGGGCTTATGAGACAGGGTACCTCCCATTTTAGATGGTGGTGCCTCCAAGTTTTTACATGGTTTTATAGGGTACCATGACTGTATAAAGTATGAGAAACACTTGCCTGGACCTCCTGGTGATTCCAAAATATGTAACTGGGCAACGCTCAGTTTTGTTGAAACTTTCTGAAATACATTTATATTTTGCATTGTTGCATTTGAAAAGAAAGTAATCTGCAGCTAAAGAAGCAAAGGGCTGTAACAAATTGTGGTCTTCACTGATTCCAGAAGGTTGCCAAGAGTCTGTTGACATAACCAAGGCTGAGACCCCACCTGTCTGTGCCATAGACATTGATCCATTATGAACTATACATAGTATATCTAAGACAGCCTTCTATGATCTGCCTGTCTGCACCTACCGCCATCAGGTGGCAAGTGCACCAACATGAAAGCTTGGCATGACCTTTTTTGGAAGAGGTGGTGGTAGATATGAGTGGTGCCAGCAGATACTACCATTGGGACCTCCTTTGGTCAGAAAGCGTAGACCTAATAAGCAACTTTAATCCTCCATCCCCAAAGACTTGTGCACATGAATTCTTTATTCAGGGACCCTTTCTCACTATTCTGAAGGCAGCTCCACCAGTATGTATGTACAGTATGTGTCAGGTGGATGGTGCTTCGGTTGGCACATGAAAGTTTGGACCGCCAACCGTTTCGGGAGCCAGGGTGCCATGGCTATGTAGAGAAACCTGTTAAATCAGAATTTGCAGAGTGGATTTCATCGGCAGGAAGCATTGTGTGAGTGCGAGGAGGCGTGAGCGCTTCCCGTCTGATGTGTGAAGAGAGTGATGTCACCATGTGGTTTGGGGGAGCTGCGAAGGGGGGGTGTAGAAGTTGGCAAGGTAACAATATCCGGGGTTACCAGAAGCCGTTGGCTTGCTTATAACACATGGCTTTCATTAGAAAACCTCTGGGCCGCTCTCCCAGTGAGACACTGCTTCCAGCTGAAGGCTTCCTAGTCTAGCTGGCTGGTGAGACCTCCGAGTCAAAATATTAACCCTGTGGTGACCTCTAGGGGGGGGATTAGTGAGTCTAATTTCATTAAAAGGAAAAAAAAAATCGAGTGTATCATGTTATCTTCAGCAAGCAGAGCCCACTACTCATCATGGGAGGATAGCACGAATGACTATATCTGGGTTCCACAGGTAGAAAATTAAAAATAACTTTTTTTTTGGTGTTTATATAAAACATAAAGTTGGTTCAATTTCTGGGCTGACACCATTGTATCTCGCCAGTAGGTTCTGGCCGACCCATGCACGTCATCGACCTGGATGCTGAGGAAGAACGGAGCCGATTATGCGATGAGAGGCTGGGTATCCCGGGAAGAGACCTCCTAATGCAGTAAGTGTTCTTGGACACGAAGATTGATGGTTCCGGAAGCAGCGGTGATGAATTCTGATTGGCTGTAATAGGTTGCTGCTCTCCGCAGGTCACAAAGGTTGCTTGCTTGCCCTGCTGTTGCCCCAAACCCGCAGCTCAGCTGGCAAGTGTGATGGCGAGCAATGGGTGGTGAAGAAGGGTCTACATACCCTTGTGCAAACTGCAGGACACCTGCCCATGGCACAGATACATGAATGGAATAGCTACTCTGTTCCTGGGATAGCCGAGGATCCAAAATCCTCATCATGACTTCCTGTCTTGTCGGGGCTTCACGATTGCGAATTAGACTTTTTCTGCTTGGTTATGGTCAACGCTCATACTGGTTGCATTGCTTCCAAATATTATTGGCTCTTACCAAAGTTTGGCTATAGTCCTGACTACCTACCTTGTTTGTGCTGCGCTAATTTCGTCTCCTTCATTTTAGGGAAAACAAGGACCTGGTGGAATTTGCCAGGATTCATCCTTCTGGTGGCTGTCCGGGAGACCTAACGCCTCATCTTATGATAGCGGGAGGTGCAAGCCAACTAGGAGCCGATCCCACCCAACACACGCATCCCACCCACCCGCACTGGCTGCCCAGAACAAGGAGCCCCTCCATCTGGATGGGCGGACATTCTTATGGTAAGCATGGTTGGTCTTCAGAATGATGGGGTCTTGCGTAGCTTCTTTTCCTTAATGGCAGCCCAGGATTCCTTCTTTTTAAATGACACTGCCCCTGTGGGGTGTTATTTATAGATTTATTTTCATATTCTAGTGTTATGTTTCTATAAACTTTGCCAAAAATAAAAAATGTTAATTGATTATTGGTGACTTGTGGCCTAAGATATCCACCTAACGACACTTTAGCATCGGTCTTCCTACTCCCTTCATTCCTCCTGCTTCTCACAAAGCTACCTCCTCCTTGCTACAAACATTAAGCTACACTTAGTTTCCTCACTCTCCCCTGCCTGACATCACCTAAAGAGAACCTGTACTACTACTTGTAAAAGTCTTGCCCAAGAGTAATCATGGCAAGATGGTGGTTTCCTTCATTAGCTGCTTCTGTGCCCTTCTCTGACTTAGTTTGTTACTAGGGCTTGACTATCCCTGACATCATGATCAAGCTTTGCCAACTGCTGTTTCCATTTTCTTTTTCTTACTGGAACCTGACTATCCCTGACGTTGTGACCAAGCTGTGCCAACTGCCATTTCCAGTTCCTCCTTTTTGGGGGCCTGCCAATCCATGACGACATGAGCAAGCTGTGCCAACAGCCATTTTTAATTCAATCTTATTTTATTGAAAGAAACAAGGTGGAAAATGCAGTCAACATAGTGAATATCACCAACAGTAGTAATTAAGGACAATACAACATATATGTATAGGGAGGTTACAAAAACATAGTATTGTATCGTATTCATTATATGTATCAGAAAACCGCAGTTAAAGCAACAAATTAAGGCATAACCTGGAGAAATACAAGGCTCTCCCATTTCAAAAGCGAATATTATATGTAAACTTCATGTAGCCTTATTCTAAAAACCTGTTATGCTGTAGAGAAGTTGGTTGTAAGAATCCTATTTTGTATCAGGAGTAAGTGCCAACAGCCATTTTTAATGTATCCTCCTTACTGGGGCCTGGCTATCCCTGACATGACCAAGCTGTGCCAACTGCCATTTCCACTTTCTTTTTTTTCTTTTTTTTTTTTTTTACTGGGGCGTGACTATCCCTCATGATATGACCAAGCTGTGCCAACTGCCATTTCCAGTTTATCCTTCTTACTGGGGCCTGACTATCCCTGACGACAGGACCAAGCTGTGCTAACTGCCATTTCCAGTCCAATGAGATTGCATTGACTGGCAGGCATAAAAAGCTATGAACACATTTTAGAAACACTGCTGGGAAGCGCACATAGCTCTGCCCTAATCATTCATGCTCTATGCCGTAGACTGCCCGCACGGGTCCTTTAAAGACTACCACTTTATCTCCAAGAAGCCTTGCCATTGATTTGCTGAACATCGTTATCCGCTCTTGTTTGCAAGGGCTGTAAATAAATAGTATTTGTAGTCTTCGTGTTTTGAAACTGTAATTGATGTGCCCCCCCAGGTATTAGTCACCCTGCTCTGCACCAGAATCTGCCCCCCGGATTCCCCCCTTCCATGTCTAGTGCCATGCAACCAGTGTTCCCCTTATCGCAAGAACCTCCTGCCCAGCTGGTAATACTACCTCCAGAGCCCTCTCCCCATCCTGCTCCGCACTCCCTTGGTAAGTGGCAGCACCTTTTCATCATTCTCTTTTTCTTTTTTTAAAGAGTATGTATAATGTGTATTGGTATTTTTCTATGAAAGTGTATTTGTACCCAAAACCCTAAATACTGTATAATATATACTGACACTTACTGGTCCTTGGATGTGGTGGCTGCATTTGTTTTCTTTTTTTCAGGCTTTTTTTTTCCTCTTTATATGTACCTGGTGATCCTGCACAGGAAACCCTTTCCAATCCTTTGTGGCTACACTCCTTTTCTCCATATGGAGGAGAGCCATGGCTGGACTGCAAAGAGGGGTCTGCTTTGTTCTTCTCCATTACACGGGGTATTGATGGGACCTGTAGTTTGCAAAAGACATTGTTCATGTTGTCTGTTCTGCATTTCTGGCAGGATCAACAGGTTATTGCTAAAATTGTTCATAGCCTGAAAAAAGAGAACAAATGCAGCCAACACATCTAAGGACTGGTAAGCTGCAATATATGAGGGTTCTTTGAAAAGTTTCCGTACTACTACTTTTTTATTTTTTATTTTTTTTTTTTTTTTTTTAACTTTAACCCATTCGCAATCTTCACAAATCTTATTGCCTAAGCTCAATTTTGAAACTTTGACATGTGTTCATAAACCTGTATATATCACCACAACTACTTTGTGCATCCAGGTGGGTTATACCTTGTTTCTCTCAGAAACAAGGTATAAGCCACCTTTTTTTTCTTTTTTTTTTTTTTTTCTTTTTTAATTATCTACGAAAAACTGGCCCAAAATGTGTGTATGTGTGAGATAGAGAGAGAGAGATGGAGAGAGAGAGATGGAGAGAGAGAGATGGAGGGAGAGAGATGGAGGGAGAGAGATGGAGGGAGAGAGATGGAGGGAGAGAGATGGAGGGAGAGAGATGGAGGGAGAGAGATGGAGGGAGAGAGATGGAGGGAGAGAGATGGAGGGAGAGAGATGGAGGGAGAGAGATGGAGGGAGAGAGATGGAGGGAGAGAGATGGAGGGAGAGAGATGGAGGGAGAGAGATGGAGGGAGAGAGATGGAGGGAGAGATGGAGAGAGAGAGATGGAGAGAGAGATCTGTATCTCAAGACCTGAAATAACCGGATAAGCCTCCTAAAGGTTGTATATAGAGGGACAGTAACGCACAGGCCATGAGCAGCACTTCTAAGCAGTAGGGATCAGATATATAGTTATCCCCTTTTTAACATTGCATAAAAAATAGAATTTGCTTCATTTTTATTTTTTTTTTACTTTCCACTGAAAAAGAGGAGGAAAATGTAACAAATAGTCACCTTCACACCTCGGGTTCTGGAATCTATTTGTAGGTGACGGTGACATCACTGGGCCTTCTGGGCTCCTGGAAAAGCTGAGGATCACACGAGGAGTTGCTCTAGTACCGCGTGGGAGGGACTTCTCAAAGCATTTGGACTCCTCAGCTTTTCCTGGATCCACGGGACTTCAGCTGATTGGCTGCAGTCAATGTTTGGCCAAGAATTTTCCACCCGGTTCCTTCGATTTCAGGATTTGAGCTGTGTATGGCCAGCATAAGAAAAGTCCCGGTGATGTCACCCTTGCCTTGGTGAAGCTGAGGTTGTAAGGTGAGTTGGGTTTTTTTTTGGTTTGTTGGTTTTTATTTTTTTGCTTTGCCAGCTTTTATTATTGGTGGTGTTGGGGCCACCAAAGAACTGACCCTTGAGTTGTCTAAAATAAGCTGATTGTGTTTAAAACAAAACTAAAAAGTGTCCAATTTTAATACAAGTCATCTGCAGCAAAATTTTCAGCAAAATAGAAATGAAATATAAAGACGTACTGGTAAAAAAAATAAAACTGAAGTAGTAAACTTTTTTTTTTTGTGTGTGCATTTGGTTGTCCACAGCTGATGTCATGGATCAGGCATCTCTATGGCCACCTATGTACCCTGGCCGAGCACCCACCTCACACCTCCAGCACCCCGGACAGCTCCCGGTCTACTCGCGAACGCAGTTTTTAAGGCAACAGGAGCTGTACGCCCTGCAACAACAGAGGGCAGCGCAGGCTCTAGAACTTCAGAGGCAAACCCACCTTCAGGTAGGTCAAGTTGAGGGTCATGACTTGAGCCCCCTTTGAGTCGATGGGAGACTGTTCCAACCTCTGTTCTTGTTCTTCTCCCTTAGCGGAAGCCTGAGGACCACCTACCAGAAACTGAAGACCCTCCAGAAAAGGCCATGAAGCCGCACAGCAAAGCAGACGCCTTAAACGCTTCAAAGATGCCACCCAGCCTGCTACTGCCACCCCCTTCTGCACCCGCCCCACCCAAACTGTCCCCTTGCTCCCACTCGCCCATCCTACGGCCTCCGTCCAAATGCCCGACGCCCCGGCCACTGGCCCAATGCACTTTACCGGCCTGCCCAGACGGCAGCTCCGCCTTGGTGCCCAGCTCTCCGGCTGTCAGTCCTGTCCCCGTTCAAAGCTCCAAAGGGAAAGAGGGAGAGGACAGGAGGGGAGAGGGGCAACCCCCCAGAGACTATCCCAAATCACTGGAACCAGGTAGGTACCCAATATTTTATGTCTTGGGGATTATCAAGCCAAAAAGGATTTATTTAATTTTGGATTGGGTGGGAAAAGGTGGGAGGTTCTGGTGGTCCTTGCTAAAGACTGGCTGTGTGAAAGTCTAAACCCATATCTGACATCTGTCACACCAAGCATGGCTGTTAGAAGAGGGGCCTGCCACCAGTAGCTACCTAAAGAATAGCTCTATCTCCTATATAGGGACTGTTCAGTAATGTACAGCCTCTCAGCCCATTAACCTTCATTGTTGGGGTGAGGGCTATGTAAAAGTCTAAACCCTTATCTGATACCAGCTACACCAAGACTGGCACTGTACAAGCATACATAGAGTTAAAGAAGCATACATAGAGTTAGACTATAGATCACTATACAGGGACTGTTCATTAATTTACAGCCTCTTAACTTCCATTGGAGAGGTGAGGGCTGTGTTAGGGGGGATATCGGCCACACTGAGACTGGTTGTTAGAAGATGGGCCTGCCATAAGTAACCACTAAAAGGAATAATGGGGCATTGTACAAGCACAGAGTCAAAAATGTAATCTCTATCTGGGGCCAGTTACAGCCCCCCAGCCTATTAACCTCCATTGGAGGGGTGAGGTTAATAATATAAGGTTAAAGTCTATACATCCCTATACAGAGGCTGTTCAGTAATGTACAGCCTCTCAGCCCATTAACCTCCATTGTTGGGGTGAGGGCTATGTAAAAATATAAACCCTTATCTTATACCAGATACACTGAGACTGGCACTGTACAAGCATACATGGCGTTAAAGATTGTACATCTCTATACAGGGACTGTTTACTAATTTACGGCCTCTTTGTTTCCATTGGGGAGGCAAGGGCTGTGTTAAGGGCTAAACCCTTATCTGATATCAGCCGCACTGAGATTGGTTCTTAAAAGATGGGCCTGCCATAAGTAACTACTAAAAGGAATAATGGAGCATTATACAAGCACAGAGTCAAAAAACGTAATCTTTATCCTCTCCAGGGCCTTTTACAGCCCACCAGCCTATTAACCACCATTGGAGGAGTGAGGGCTGCGTAAAGATGTAAACCCTTATCTGATATCAGCTACACCAAGACTAGCTGTTAGAAGAGGGGCTTTCCATGAGTAAATATCTAAAGAAATAATGAACAAGCATAGAGTTAAAGACTTTCCATCTATATCCAGGGGCTGTTAAGTGATTTACAGAACTTCAGCCTATTAACCTCCATTGGAGGTGTGAGGGCTGTGTGACTGTTTTTAAAACCTCTAATGCCTGTTGGAAGAGGGACCTGCCACAAGTAACTACTTTAACTTTATGTATGCTTGTACAGTGCTTAATTGTGTAGTTACTTGTGGCCGAGCCCTTCTCCAACAGCCAGCCTCAGTGTGACTGATTTCAAATAAGGGTTTAGGCCTTTACACAGCCCTCACCCTTTCAATGGAGGTTAATAGGCTGAAGGGCTGTAGATCACTTAACAGTCTATTTATAGAAATGTAAAGTCTTTAACCCTATGCATGTGCGTACTGTGCTTCATTATTTGTTTAGTTAGTTACTAATGGCATGCCCCTTTTCCAACAGCTAGCCTATGTATGCTTGTACTGTGCTTCATTATTTAGGGAGTTACTCATGACGGGCTCTTCTTCTAACAGCCATCCTTGGCATGTGTGTGATATCAGATAAGGGTTTAGACTTTTACACAGCCCTCACCCCTCTGATGGCGGTTAATAGAATGAAGGGCTATGTTTAAGACTTTCCATCTATATCCAGGGTCTTGTAAGTGATTTACAGACCCTCTGCCTTTTAACCTTCATTGGAGAAGTGAGGGCTATGTAATGGTTTAATCCCTTTTCTGATATCGGCCACAACAATCTGGCTGTTAGAAGAGGGGTCCGCCACAAGTAGCTACCTAAACCAAAAATGTATTTCCATTTCTAAACCGTCAATCCATGTCGGCCGTGCTCATTCCATTTATGGACTCAGGCCGGACGAAGCCCTCAGTTCTCCTGATTTTGTGAAGTAAGCGAAATAAAATACAATCTGTTACTGGAAAGATGTGAACGACTCCTTGGCTGCGCGGCTGAAGCCTAATTTGTAGCCTTCTGCAGTAAAGAGGTTAACAGTGGCTTCAAAGACGGGGGAAAAAAAAAAAGGAAAACTTCACAGGCGAGCCGGGAGGGGGAGGGTGGGGCAAGAACCCGCCATCCCATTAAACGGATTGCACAGTGCTATTGATTGCCTTTTAAATTAAAAACATATTTGCATGCCGCAAGGCCAATTTGTCACCACGTCTTCTCTCCGCGTATGCTTGGAAATCTGTTCTGTTCCTCTGTAGGTTCTGCCAGCTTTCGGCTGAATCATTGCAGCCGCTTTCTAGCGCCATCAAACACTTATGGAGTTAAAATTAGACTTCCACAGTCCCGACGTCCATATTCTGGGAAGCGGCATGACTGGGTGTTTTTCAGGGTTATTTTGGCGGCTGTGGCCACGCTGTGTTGGACTGGGATCACAGAACGGGACTTTCCTCATAAAGAGAATGGACCCTCCTGGGTAAAATGGGCTTTTTATACGTAAGCATCCAAGGCCAGAGAGCCTCTTGCTGCCCATTGCAGCCAATCAGATTTTCACATTCTTGTTTCCGGTGTTGCATGAAGGGGCAACCAGACCTTAAGCGTTTTAAAGACACATCTGGCCTCATTCAGAAGTCTGGGGGCTCAAAGCAACCAGATAGTTTCGTTGACTTTAGCAACCAGTGAATGCCTCATTCACATTCCTAATCCAACACCGAGAATCCTAAATGGCCAACAAAACCTGGTCCTGTTGCCCCTAGCAACCAGTGAGAGTATGTCACTCACATTCCTAGTCCAACACCAAGAACCTTAAATGGCCAACACAACCTTTCTTTGATGTTGGGCCACATGCCTGAGGCAAGAATTGTTCTTGTGCCTGTAGTAGCCAGTCCATTTCTAGAATGCAATGGAAGGTTGAGTGGAAAGTGGGTAAAACTGTTTTTACCTCAGACACCTGCCCATTGTGGTTCATTTGTGAAACCCAAAGGTCAATTAGAACCCGATACCCCAAGTAACTGGTCACAGCTGCATTAGGTCAACCGCTGCCTTGGTTTTTGTAGATCGGACCAACAAAAAGATAAAACTTTTAATATCTATCGTCAATGGTCCTTTACTCCACTGTAAACATGGAGAGCAAATTATGGATTGGTTGCTATGGGCAGTGACTGGAGATCTCTCCCTTGTTGGTGCTGTTTTAAGTCAGCATGGCATTCTGGATCAGGCATTACACAGGGATTGGCCCAAGGGTGGATATGATCTTCATTTGGCCATGTTGTCAAGACGGTGGAAGAAGGTAGGACTTTTAATAACTACCCTAGATAATCCTGTACTTCACTGGAAGCATAGGAAGTAGTAGAAAGCCTAAGGTTTAAAGTCAATGTGATGTGCTTAAGTAGTCCTTGCATGGGGCTAGGCCCCAAGGACAGAGTTGCTCTTCATTTGGCCCTGCTGTCAAGATCATGGATGAAAATAGGACTTTTAATGTCTACCCTCGATGGTCCTGTACTCCACTGGGAACAGGGAGAGCAGTTTTTGAATTGGTTTCTATGGGCAACAACAAGTGATCTTTCCCTTGTTGGAGCCCAAAATTATAAGTCATTAAGATGTCTGAGTAGTCCATGCATGGGGCTAGGACCCAAGGACAGAGATACTCCTGATTTGGCCATATTGTCAAGGGGGTGGAAGAAGATGGGACTTTTAACATCTACCGTCAATTGTCCTGTAAACCACTGGAAACATGGAAAACCAATTTTCGATTGGTTGATATGGGTGACAAAGCATGGTCTCCGTCTTAGGTGCTGTGGGCATCCAAAGTTCTAAGTCACTGTGGTCTGCTTAAGCAGTTCTTGCCCAGGGGTAGGCCTGAGGACAGATATGCTATTTGTTTGGCCATAGTGACAAGAGGGTGGAAGAAGATAGGACTTTAATATCTACCGTCAGTCGTCCTGCACTCCACTGGGAATGTGGAGAGCGATTTTTGTATTGGCTGCTATGGGCAACAATAAGGGACCTTTCCTTTTGTTGGAGCCCAAGTTTGTAGGTCAATGCATTGTAATTGAGTAGCCCTTGCATGGGGGCTAGGCCCCAAGGACAGAGATGCTCTTCATGTGGCCATGCTGAGAAGAGGGTGGAAGAAGAGGATTTTGGATTGGTTACTATGGGCAACAACACAGACTCTTTCACTTGTTACTGCAGTTGGCGCCCAAGTTTATAAGTCAACGTGGTCTCCTTGAGCAGTCCTTGCACGGGCCCGAGGACGGATATGCTCTTCATTTGGCCATGCTGTCAAGAGGGTGGAAGAAGGCCATTAATAACCCCCTGACGACGGGTGGATTGGGGGGGGGGGGGGGGGGGGGGGCGCTGGCAATGCGGGGCACCTTCAGAGCCTTTTACGAAAGAGCGAGATGCCATTTATTTCCCGCTCCTTAGTCTGTGTCAGCTGCATAAACACCCAGAAAACAGCCAGGGTAATGAATCCCGCAGCCGGCATCCATCTTCACAACTTGTCTAATCCATCCAGCCCCCTTCTGTCCATCCATCTTCCCCATCTTCAATCACTCGCCCTCCCTTTCATGCAGTCTTCAGTTCATTTATCTAAGGCTTCCACAGTTCTGCGCTCCTTTTATCATTCTCTTTTCTCCAACTGCATTCCTCATTGTCTGTCCTTCCTATGTTACAGCCCCCCACCGGGGAATTGCATGCTTGTCGCCTGGTCAAGGCGGAGGCCCGGTCGTGGTGGAGAATGCTGGATGGTTCTGAGACGGACCTTGGGCCTTCCTTCTTAGTCGTGAAAACCAAACCCTGGCCAAAAGACTCCTAGGCTGCCAACCCTGACCTCTGTCCCAGAATGCCATGGCTTTGGTGTCCTCCAAGTCATTGACCCTGGGATGTAATTGCAGCAGTAAAGGGTCAGCAACTGATTATATTGAAGCCAACGATGGGCCTCTGCAGTTGTTAATACTGGAGAGAAGCTAAAGGTTTAAATTGGCCAATTCAGTGATTTTAACAACTGCAGTGGCCTTTGAAAAATGTAAATATCCTTGCTGTCATTGGCTTTAATATAATCAGTTGCTGACCTTTTACTGCTGCAATTACGTCCCGTGGTCAATGGCTTGGAGGACACCAAAGCCATGGATATTCATGGCATTCTGGGACCGAGTTCAAGGTTGGCGGCCTAGATGTCTTTTTGCCTGGGTTTCATTTTCATGACTACGAAGGCCCAAGGTCAGTCCCAGAACTGCGTAGAGTTCTCCACCACAGCAAGGCCACCTCCTTGACCAGGAAAGGAGCAACGAGAGAGGGAGTTGGTCACCTATACATAACTTCTAATGGCACTCAATACTGGAGAGGAGCTAAAGGTTTAAATTGGCCAATTCAGTGATTTTTGAGTGCCCCTAGAAATTATATGTAAGTGACCATTTTCCCTCTTTTGTTGATCCTTTCCTGGTCAAGGTGGTGGCCTGGCTGTGGTGAACTCTGCGTGGTTCTGGGGCTGACCTTTTTGGCCTTTGCATTCATAAAAATGAAATCCTGGCTAAAAGACATCTAGGCTGCCAACCCTGACCTCTATGCCAAAATGCTACGTTTAATCCATGGCTTTGGTGTCTTCCAAGCTGCTAACCCCAAAATGTAGCTGCGGCTGTCAAGTCTTTGGTTTTGGGTCAGTGACTGAAATTTTTCAAACCAATGACAGCCAGGAAAGCAGAATTGTCTGGCCTCGGCAGATGTTCAGATCATTAGAATTGGCAATTTGTTCTTCTCCAATGTTGAGCTCCCTTACAAATTACATGTTCATGACCAACGTTGGCACAGGTAGGTGTGAAGCTAGGCATAGGAGCAGCTCCCATTTGACTTGACTGAGTTTTCTTAAAGAACTCCAGTTTAACTTAGAATCCAAAGAGGGGGTTCTTTGAAAATGGGGTCCCCCGTGTCCCTGGAAAAAAACATTTTTTTTTGGTCATACCAAAATGTTTGCATGATCATAAGAACAGGATTGGAGGGGAATCTAATAGGGGAGATATGAGAGAAAACTGTCTCGCTTTGGAGAGATTTAGGTTTACTTCCTGTTCTGTCTCCAACTCAGGAAGTGAAGGGAAAACACGGCAATGGGGACACAGCCAGCCAAAAAAGTAAGGCTATAGATACATTTTAATCTGATCCCCAAGATGATAAATTTATTGGTCATGTGTCATCTTTTGGAATCCCGGTGAGCTTTGTGTATTTCTTTCAGATCTGTGCAGTAATCCAGTGTGAGACTTCCTGTAATAAAGACCGCTTACTGCTGCTGTCTCTCCTTGTGCAGGGGGACTGATCTGGTCCCCGCCCCTCCTGTAGTGGGTGGAGGCTGATGGGGGCCCTCCCACAGCCTTGCTATCTCCTTGTGCAGAGTGTTTTGTCTGGTCTCTGCCTTCTCCTATAGTGGGTGGAGCTTGATGGGCCCCTCCCACAGCTCTGCTCTCTCTCTCCTTGTGCAGGGTGACTGGTCTTCTGTCCTCCCCCTCCTAAAGTTTTCTATAATGGGTGGAGCCTGTTGGTGCCCCTCCCACAGCTTTTCACTCTGCACAGGTTATGTACAGCACAGTCACTGCTTCTTTTACAAGGTAATATCTGGGTATGTAAAGGCATTTGGTGCACACGAAGTAGATTTGCGTCCTTTTATGGCTATTGCGGAAAATATTTAGATAAAGTTTTTGTTGCACATGGGCCTAAAATAAATGAATAAAACCAACAAATTTAAAGTAACGTTTATTCTTATAAGGAGAATCTTATTGACTTCCCCCTTTTTTTTTTTTTTTCTGCAGATCTGCCTCCTGGATACACCTATCCAGATGTCGTCCAGTCCTATACCTCTCCGTCTCCCCACCACGTGCACTCCGCAGACCCCGCTGACACCGAAACTATGCAAACGGCATCCACGGCGGCGGAACCCGAGCAGTCCAGGACGTTTACACCCTCTAAAAAATCCCCCTGCAGCACCCCCGCCGCGGAGGAGCCGCTGGAGGCCAGTGAAGAGCTGCCTCGTTTAGGGGAGACGGACCTGAGCGAGTTATGTAGCCAAGAAGCCCCCAAATCCCCGGACTGCGGCGAAGCCGCCATTGGCGAGAGCCTGGACCAGCCTAAGGAGGACACAAAGGCGGAGGAAGAAGCGGAACCTGAGAACACCTTGGTGGAGGAGGCGAGGGGGCCCGACGACGGTTGTGGTTTTCAGGACCTGTCGGCGGAAGAGTTGCCAAATATTTCGGAGGGTTCGCCCGCCGCCCCCATCGCCACCCCCATTGCTGCGGAGGAGGAAGAGGTGAAGCAGGATGAGGTGGATCAGGCTTTGTTGCAGGACGTGGCGGAACATTTGGAGGCGGGAGAACCTCAGGTGGAAGAGGAGGAGCTGTTCACATCATCTGCACCTTGTTCACCGGAGGTCGCCGACCACCAGGAGGCCACCGACCACCAGGAGGCCCTTTATAGCCTGGAAACCCTCATAGCTGCCAGTATCTCCCTGGGGGATCTGCCCTCCGAGGAGGACATGGGCTCCTTCCTTCCGGCCCAAATGTCGTCCTTACCTTCCAGCTCAGGGATCCATGGGATTGCTCTACTCAGCGAGCTCGCAGACCTGGCTCTGCAGGACCAGACGAAAGATACGAAAGGTAAGACCCCCGGCCTCTGGCTTTTTAAATAATTTTGCATGCTAATTACACAGAAGCTGAAGCTCCTCGAAATGTTAAATGGAGTTAGATACAGGCATGGACAGCAGGCAAAAGAATGGTCAGGATACAGGCAGAGGTCAGCAACACTGGAGCAAGCGGAGTCCAGAGACAAGCCGAGGTCAGAGCCGGTAGCGTTCAGTGGTGGGCAGGACAAGCCGGGTCACAGCGGTCAGGAACAGAGGAAGAGCTGTAGAGCAGACAACTGTTGCACTTTAGTCCATTTAGCTCCAGTATCCGCAGTGGGTGCGCGCATGCATGCTATGCCCAACAGAATTGGCATCTGTGGGCTTGCGCATCTGTCTGCGCCTTGAGCCTTCATCTGCGCTATGTCCAGTGTTCTCCTGACATAAGGAAACTGGCACTGGACTTCAGCTGTGCAGTCTGCCCATCAGTTGCTTGATTACATCCTATCAGACTTTCTTCTGGAACAGTAATCAAGCAACTGATCGGCACGGCTTCGTTCTGCACCATTCAGGGACCAACATGCACATCTAAAGGGATGCCAGGGATGTGTTCTGCATGGATGCAGAAATAGGATGAAACAACTGAGATTTTAAACTGAAAGCATGTGTGATTTCATTTATTATGATTTTTTTTTTTTTTTTGTTCATTACCTGGAGGGGGGCTAAATATCTGTAAATTGTTAAATATGCTGTTGTGGGGGCGGAGGCAGATGGAAGTGGTCTGGTGGGAACCACAAAGCTTTTAATCAGTGTTAGAGTGAGTGGTGACCCCCCCAGTCTGTGATGTGGTTGGTTGGGTGCCCAGTCACTGGGGGGGGGGGGAGATGGAGGAGCCCCCAGCCTTGTGTAAGCTGGGAGGGACAGCAAATAATTCAATGTAATGCTTTGCCTTGCAGGATCTACGCACAGGATTGGTTAAAGCCGTATTAAATCCAAAATCAAACATTTATTATATTGCAGCTTTCTGATTCTTAGATGTTGCTGCATTAGTTTTCTTTTTTTAGGCTTTTTTTTTTTTTCTTTATTTTTGCCTGTTAGATTTTCGCCATCTAACACTCCCAACCCCCACCCCTCCCCCTCAGACTGACAATGCTGCTGTCCAAAGGTGCCTCCTGTGCTCCTTCCTCCAGAGTGGGGGAGGCACTCTAATACTGGAGTTGTGTTACTGGCCACTTTGCACTTTGTTCATTTATTAAATGTTTTTTAACCGGTGTAAGTACCGGAGTGTGATTTGAGCCAATTGCAGTCTATTGTACAGCGGAGCCCAGGGAAGGGGAGGGACAAGTAACCAATCGCAGGTGCTGTGCAAGGACCGTAATGATAGGAGACGAGAACAGAGTGACAGAGATGAGCTCATCAGTGATCTGCTTCTCTTTCCATTGTCCAGTCACAGGGCGGGGAGGAGACCTGTAAGTGAAAGTGAAACTGCAGCAGAGAAAATCAGGTCTCCAATCTGGGCAGGCAGAACTGGATTCTGGCAAGTAAAAACCTTTTGAAATACAGGATGTATTTCATCTGTGTGATGATTTGTACCATTGAATACGAATGCCCTTCCCATTTTTTTGTCCTGGAAGCCATTGTTGACAATGGGCTGTCCCTCCCTTACCTACAGAGAAAAGGGGAGAGTGCTCTCTGCATGTGTCGTCCCCCCCCCCCCCCCCCCCCCCCACAAGCCACATTGTGACTGAGGAAGTCAGCCTTTGGGCTCCTGTATAATCTGCAGGTTTTCTCATTACCTTCCATACTCTGGTCGTACAGTTTGCCCCCCGTCAGTAAGTCTGTGCACTCCTGACAGTTGCTGGGGGAAAGCTCCAGAGATCTCTATTCCTGGGTGGGGAATATGGAGGAGAATTGTACTTCCTGAGCTCATTAGAGATGTGCAGGGAGGAGGAGAGGGCGGTGTGATGAGAGCTTCTAAGAGGCAGAGAGCTCTTTGCACTTCATTCCCCAGAAATGAATATTACCGCCCCCCCCCCCCCCCCTCCCCCAAGGGGGTACTCCACACAAACACTGCAGCCTGGCCTCTAATATGGCCTCTAAGTGCAGAGTGCCACTTCATCACAGCCACTAATGTTCCACGGGGACTGACCCCCCCCCCCCCCTCTCCCCAAATACCCTGCAAAGCCCATCCAGAGCGTCTCCTATAGCGGAAGGATGCCATTCTCTTCCTTATACTGGTCACATTGTGAAGGAGTTTGAAGGCATTTTATAATCTAGTCTAGTGTATGTGTGTGTGTGTGTGTGTGTGTGTGTGTGTGTGTGTATGTATGTGTGTGTGTGTGTGTGTGTGTGTGTGTGTGTGTATATATGTGTGTGTGTGTGTGTGTGTGTGTGTGTGTGTGTATATGTATATGTATATATGTGTGTGTATGTGTATATATATATATATATATATATATATATATATATATATATATATATATATATATATATATATATATATATATATATATATATATATATATATATATATATATTACACATACACACACCTTGGGGGGGGGGGGTTCTTTTCATTCTCCCTCTTACCCCTCCCTCCTTTCTCTTTCTCCCTCGCATCCTGCTTTTTCTTGCCTCTCTCCTCTCTACTCTCTACTCTCTCCTCTCTCCTCTCTCCTCTCTCCTCTCTCCTCTCCTCCCCTCTCTCGCGCTTCTCCCCCCCCCCCCCCCTCGCTTCTCTTCTCCCCCCCCTCTCGCTTCTTCTCTCTCCCCCCTTCTCTCCTCCCCCCTCTCGCTTCTTCTCTCTCCCCCCTCTTCTCTCTCCCCCCTCTTCTCTCTCCCCCCTCTTCTCTCTCCCCCCTCTTGCTTCCTCTCTCTCCCCCCTCTTGCTTCCTCTCTCTCCCCCCCTCTCGCTTCCTCTCTCTCCCCCCCTCTCGCTTCCTCTCTCTCCCCCCCCCTATCGCTTCCTCTCTCTCCCCCCCCTATCGCTTCCTCTCTCTCCCCCCCTATCGCTTCCTCTCTCTCCCCCCCTATCGCTTCCTCTCTCCCCCCCCATCTCTCGCTTCCTCTCTCCCCCCCCATCTCTCGCTTCCTCTCTCCCCCCCATCTCTCGCTTCTTCACTCCCCCCATCTCTCGCTTCTTCACTCCCCCCATCTCTCGCTTCTTCACCCCCCCCCCCATCTCTCGCTTCTTCACCCCCCCCCATCTCTCGCTTCTTCACCCCCCCCCCCCATCTCTCGCTTCTTCACCCCCCCCATCTCTCGCTTCTTCACCCCCCCCATCTCTCGCTTCTTCACTCCCCCCCCCCCCCATCTCTCGCTTCTTCACTCCCCCCCCCCATCTCTCGCTTCTTCACTCCCCCCCCCCCCCCATCTCTCGCTTCTTCACTCCCCCCCCCCATCTCTCGCTTCTTCACTCCCCCCCCATCTCTCGCTTCTTCACCCCCCCCCCCATCTCTCGCTTCTTCACCCCCCCCCCCATCTCTCGCTTCTTCACCCCCCCCCCCCCCCATCTCTCGCTTCTTCACCCCCCCCCCATCTCTCGCTTCTTCACCCCCCCCCCCATCTCTCGCTTCTTCCCCCCCCCCCATCTCTCGCTTCTTCACCCCCCCCCATCTCTCGCTTCTTCACCCCCCCCCCATCTCTCGCTTCTTCACCCCCCCCCCCCATCTCTCGCTTCTTCACCCCCCCCCCCATCTCTCGCTTCTTCACCCCCCCCCCATCTCTCGCTTCTTCACCCCCCCCCATCTCTCGCTTCTTCACCTCTCTCGCTCTCTCGCTCTCATATATTCCTATTTGGGAACTTTATTTCACAAATTCTGAATTGAGATTTCATGAATGAAGACATGAAACGCAATAAAACCCGACGTGTTCTCATCTTCCCCGGCGTTATCCTAAACACAAACAACCTTTAATCCTTATTCTCTATAATCCTCTTCTACTTTTTGCTTTATGATAAGATTCTGACCATTTGCCAAGATCCTCAGACCTTTCTGAATTGTTACTCCGACCGCGCCGCCTCCGACATGTTTGAGTATTTTGAACGAGACGCTCGCCCTACACGGGTGACAACTTAAGTGTTCGCACTTACGAGCCAAACCGTGGCATGTCAGAGAGCCACCACCTTTATCTGAAGTCATCTGTACTAAGGTAGGAAGGTGGTGGAGCTGCAGCCATAGGTGCTCTTATAATGGAATGGGTATACATGGCATTGCCAGCATTTCTTCCAATAAGCAATCCATCTCCCCATAGTGGTTCTCAGATAAGGGCTTCAGCACTGCACAGCCCTCAGCTCTCTGGATGCTGCAACCCTCATCTGAAAACATCTGTACTGAGGCCGGTTGGTTTGATTGATGATTTGATAACGGAACAGAAATCCATGGCATTGCCAGCACCTCTTCCAACAAGCAGACCATCTCGGCACGGCTGTTCTCAGATAAGGATTTCTACATTGCACAGCCCTTGGCTGTGGGACGGTTGGGCCCTTATCTGAAATCATCTGCACAAATCCAGGCTGATAGTTGTTGTGCTGCTGCCATTAATACTCTTACAGAATAGTTATCCATGGCATTGCCAGCACTTCTCAACACTAGCAGCCCATGTCCTCTCAAATGAGGGCTTTAACATCTGAGCCCTTATCTGAAATCTGTTCTAAGGGTAGGAAGGCTGTTGAGCTGCGGCCTTAGGTGCTCTGATAATGAATTGTGTATCCATGGCATTTCCAGCATTTCTTCTAACAAGCAGCCCATCTCAGTACACTGTGCTCAGATAAGGGCTTCAGCATTGCACAGCCCTCAGCTCTCTGGATTCTACAACCCTTATCTGAAATCATCTGTACTAAAGCAGACTAGTTGTTTTTGAGCTGCAGCCATTGATCTGATAACAGAATAGTTATCCATAGCATTGCCAACACTTCCTCCACCCGTCAGTCTGGGCATGGCTGTACCCAGATAAGGGCTTTGACATTGTACAGCCCTCAGCTCTCTAGATGGTTGGGCCCTATCTGAAATTATCTACACAAATCTAGGTTGATTGTTGAGCTGCAGCCATAGATGTTCTGCAAAGGAATAGAAATCCATGGCATTGCCAGCACTTCTTCTAATAAGCAGTCTGCCTCAGCCCGGCTGTACCCAGATAAGGGCTCGGGCATCGCACAGCCCTCGGCTATCTGGATGTGTGAGCCATCTACACTAAGGCAAGCTTGATCTTCAGCTGCAACCATAGATTTCCTGCTAATGGAGTATGAATTCATGGCATTGCCAGCAGTTGGTCCCAGCCCGGCTGTACCCAGATAAGGGCTTGAGCATCACACACCCCTGAGATATCTGGACACTTGAGCCATCTATACTAAGGCAGACTGGTTATTTGCTAATGGAATAGGAATCCATGGCTTTGCCATCAGTCGGTCCCAGCCCGGCTGTACCCAGATAAGGTTTCAGGCATCGCACAGCCCTCTGCTATCCGGATGCTTGAGCCATCTACACGAAAGCAGGCTGGTTGTTTGCTAATGGAATAGGAATCCATGGCATTGCCATCTGTCCAAACCCAGCTGTACTCAGATAAGGGCTCGAGCATCGCACAGCCCTCAGCTATCTGAATGCTTGAGTCATCTACACTGAGGCAGGCTGGTTGTTTGCTAATGGAATAGGAATCCATGGCATTGCCATCTGTCCAAACCCAGCTGTACTCAGATAAGGGCTCGAGCATCGCACAGCCCTCAGCTATCTGAATGCTTGAGTCATCTACACTGAGGCAGGCTGGTTGTTTGCTAATGGAATAGGAATCCATGGCATTGCCAGCACTCGGTCCCAGCCCCGCTGTACCCAGATAATGTTTCAGGCATTGCACAGCCCTCAGCTGTCTGGATGCTTGAGCCATCTGCACTAAGGCAGGCTGGTTGTTGAGCTGCAGCCATAGAGGCTCTTCTAACGGAATAGGAATCCATGGCATTGCCAGCTGTCCAAACCCGGCTGTACCCAGATAAGGGCTCAGGCATTGCACAGCCCCCAGCTATTTGAATGCTTGAGTCATCTACACTAAGGCAGGATGCTTGTTTGCTAATGGAATAGGAATCCATGGCTTCACCAGCAGATGGTCCCAGCCCCGCTGTTCCCATATGGGGGCTCGGGCATCGTACAGCCCTCAGCTATCCTGATGCTTGAGCCAGCTACACTAAGGCAGGCTGGTTATTTGCTAATGGAATAGGAATCCATGGCATTGCCAGCAGTCGGTCCCAGCCTGGCTGTACCCAGATAAGGGCTCGGGCATCGCACAGCCCTCAGCTCTCCCGAGGGCCGTAAACCAGGACGCATCCTTCCGTAAGAATCTGCCCGAAGCCCATTTTGCCTTCTCAGCTCTGGCGTTTTTTTTTTTCCGCTCTGCCCGACAGATGACGAGCTGCGCGGAGTGATAATTACAGCTGCATATTCTAGTCCAGCCCCTCGCAGCGAGCGTCATGGGAGTCGTTGGAAGTGCGTTGTCAGTTGTAAGACAGATGAGCACACATGTGCCGCGCAGCGATTTCACACAGGAAGTCAAACGTAAATAGGCCAATGTTCTCAGAGTAGCTTTTAGCATCGATCTGCTCTCACCGTAGCGCGCAGGGTAATGAGCAGAAATGGGGGGGGGATGGGGCTTTGAGCGCACTTGCTTGGCCATCTTTATGGCTGACGGTGAGGATAACTGCCGAATGTTCCGGAGGGACCTCCACACCTCTCCCTGCACCTGCTGGTTAGGCAGAAATGCTCTTCTTTATGGGCCGCCCGTATTTTTTTTTTTTTTTATTACTCCGGTCCGATGGAGCCGTACCGTTTTAAATGAAGCGCACTGGCATACTTCCCTAGTCTCTGAGCCCAGGAGGAGGGAGACTTTTTTTTTTTTTTTTGGCACCAAAATCTTCTTCCCTGACTTTATAGAAGATCTTTCCATGTTAATTAAATACCTTGTTATGTCTTTACTGGGTCTCTGTGCTTCTCTATGCAATGCAGGCAGGTCTTGGTGGGAGGGGCCGGCAGGGGGCTGTACATAGCTTCCTGAAAACATGACCCGGCCTCACTAACTCCTCCCAAGAGCCTGAAGGTCCTGATGCAAGCAGTGGGAGGAGTTATGCAAATATTATTGGTGGGTGTCAGTCTGATGGAGTGGGTGTTCCCAGGCAGACTATATTTGCATAGGTAACGCCCACATGTGATGTTGAGCCCCCATAATTTATAGAACTGAAATGAATGAAGGGGGCGGGGCCTGGGACAGTCAGACTGGGGCATATGTACACCTCCCCCCCCCCCCCCCCCACACACCCCATCCTTGTCCTATCTCTGATCAAAGGGGCATAGCCAGTGATAGTCGGACTGGGTTGGAAAGGGCTAGATGATGCTGGACGTCCTCCAGCCAGGAAATGAGACGGGGCTCTATCTGACTTGCTGCAGCTTCTAATGCACATTGTGAGAAGCTCACAGTGTGCAGAGAAATCAGAGGAAGCCATTCCAGTCCAGGACGGAAGCCGGTACACTGCAAGACTGAAGGTGAGGGATGGAGAGAGTATTTAAAGGGCCAGTACAACTGTAAGACTGAAGGTGAGGGAGGATTTAAAGGGCCAGTACAACTGCAAGGCTGAAGGGGAGGGATGGAGGTAGGATTTAAAGGGCCAGTACATCTGTGCAAGTCTGGAGGGGATGCCGGAGGATTTAAAGGGCCGGTACAACTGCAGGACTGAAGGTGAGGGATGGAGGGAGGATTTAAAGGGCCGGTACACCTGTGCAAGACTGGAAGGGAGGATAGAGGGAGGATTTAAAGGGCCAGTACAACTGTAAGACTGAAGGTGAGGGAGGATTTAAAGGGCCGGTACATCTGTGCAAGACTGGAAGGGAGGATAGAGGGAGGATTTAAAGGACCGATACACCCGTACAAGTCTGGAGGGGAGAATTTAAAGGGCCGGTACAACTGCAAGTCAGGAGGGGAGGATAGAGGGATTATTTAAAGGGCTGGTACACCTGTGCAAGTTTGGAGGGGAAGCCGAAGGGAGGATTTAAAGGGCCGGTATAAACTGCAAGCCTGGAGGTGATGGAGGGAGGATTTAAAGGGCCGGTACACCTGTGCAAGACTGGAGGGCAGGCTGGAGTTGTGACTTGTTTGCTTTATGCAGACTGTACAACCATTGGTTAACCCCTTCCTGCCCACCCTGGTGTCTCTTTGAAAAAGTTCTTAAAGCGGAGTTCCACCCAAATTTTGAACAATATCTGTATGTATTCTCTTCCTTGCCTAGATGCTGACATGCCGTTTAAAAAAATTTAAATCGCAGTAATTACCTTTTATTTTTCTATTCTTCTTTGCACTTCCTGGTTCTCCTCCCGTGGGAGTAGGCGTGTTTCTAGCCTCTCCCAGACTCCTGGGAGCTAGTCTCAGGCTTCCCAGGATGCCACTGAGCATGTGCGGGAATGAGTGGTGAATGCTGGGAGCACAGCATTCACCACATCCAGGAAATAAATGCTTGTGGGCTTCAAATGCCCACAATGAAGATGGAAACCGCCTGCAGTGAATAATATAAGTTATTCTTTCCGACAAAATCTGACACAGGCGGACATATTACACACAATATGTGAGTATGTAATGCTGAGAAGAAAAGTTTGTGAATGAACTAAAAAAAAAAAAAAAAAAAAAACGATAGATAGGTGGACCCCCGCTTTAACCGGCCCGTGGGTTTGATCAGCGCGATCATGTGACCACTGTAATTGGCTATCGCCATGGTTACATGATCAAAGCTGGTCCTGCTGGGCAAAGCGCTGTCTTTGACCGCTCGGTCTCTGTGCTGGAAGTGCGCAGTCATCGACCGACAAGTGCGGTATTTATGCGCCGTGTGAGCGTTAAAGCCGACTCTTCTGCTGCTGTGTTACTTGGGCAACAACAGGTTAAAAAAAAACAATACTTTAGATTGCTACATTGTGTTTTAGATTGTATTGTATGCTGTACATGGGATTCATTGTATTTTGTGTCTCTAGGAAAGTGTCGGGAGGAATCCTCCCCGGGGGGGGTGAGGGGTGGATATGATGAAACTCGTCTCTGGTGTATGGGAACGCGCGGTGTGTTTGTATCTTCACCTGTGGATAATGAATCCCGCTCTTCCTTCCTCCCTCCAGCCGGTGAAGATGATGATTTGTCGGTTTCGGATCTTCAAGTATTCGCCACCATTGCTGCTGCCTGGTCGCTGGCCGAAGCCGATAGTCCGGATGGTGCTAAACCAGCGTGTCACCTGACCTGCTGCCCCGCCGCCGCTCCGCGCGTCCGCCTGTCCCGCAGGACGTACAGCTGGACGCCCAAAACCAAACCGGTGAGCCAATCATTGCATCTAAGGCCTCATGTACACGGCTGCTGGTAAACTGACGTTCAGAGGCAGTTGGATGCTTTTTTTTCAGCTGCCCCCGAACTCATCCAATGTTATCTTATGTGTGCATGTACACAGGTTCATTTAATGTTGTTTTTAAGCAGTTGCGTTTATAGGCTTTTATTTGAAGGCAAAAAAATTAATTCAGACGCAAAACGTGGCTAAACGCGGTACCTCGGGCCCTATTTTTTGACATTACAAAACTTAAAAATGATAGCAAATGATGAAAAACCACTAAAAAAATATTTTAAAAACTTGTGATTGCTTGCTATGCTTCATAGACCATTTATATGCCCCTAATGAGCCCATGATCCAATCCAATACACCACACCACTAGCATTGCTGTTAGCTAAAGTATAATTGGAATTTGACCTATATGTTGTTAGATTTCAACCAGATGACCCCACCATTGAGCTTCAACCCCCGACTTGATCAAACATAGTTGTATGAAAGTTAGGGTTAGGGTTTCCTGTTAGGGTTAGGTGGTTATGTTTAGGGTTTTCTCCTTGAAGAACAAATTTTTAGGTTTATGGTAAGGTTTATGGTTTCCCTTTAGGGTTTCCGGCTAGCGTTAAGGTTAGGGTTTCCCATTAGGGTTGGGGGGATATGGTTAGGGTTTTCCCCTTTTAAGAACAAGTTTAGGGTTATGGTTTATCTTTTCCTGTTATGGTTTCCGGTTAGGGTTTCCCATTGCGGTTAGGTGGTTATGGTTAGGGTTTTCTCCTTGAAGAATAAGTTTAAGCTTATGGTAAGGGTTAGAGTTTCTGGTTAGGGTTTCCCATTGGGGTTAGGGGGTTATGGTTGGTTAGGGTTTTCCCCTTTAAGAACAAGTTTGGGGTTATGGTAAGGGTTATGGTTTCCTGTTAGGGTTTACGGTTAGGGTTTTCCCCTTGAAGAACAAGTTTAGGGTTATGGTTTTTCATTAGGTTTAGTGTTTCGGGTTAGGATTTCCCATTAGGGTTAGGTGGTTATGGTTAGGGTTTTCTCCTTGAAGGATAAGTTTAGGGTTATGGTAAGGGTTAGTTTCTGGTTAGGGTTTCTCATTGGGGTTAGGGGTTATGGTTAGGGTTTTCCCCTTTAAGAACAAGTTTAGGGTTATGGTTTCCGGTTAGGGTTTCTCATTAGGGTTAGGGGGTTATGGTAGGATTTTCTCCCTTGAAGAATTCGTTTAGGGTTTCGGGGTTATGGTTGGGGTTTTCTCCTTTAAGAATAAGTTTAGGGTTATGGTAAGGGTTAGGGTTTCTGGTTAGGGTTTCCCATTAGGATTAGGGGGTTATGGTTAAGGTTTTTCCCTTGAAGAACAAGTTTAGGGTTAGGGTTTCCGGTTAGAGTTCATGAAAAATATTTTAAAAATTGCAATTAAAATTTTGCATAAAAAAGACTAAACTTAAAAAAAAGAAATTACACATACAGCTTATAGAAAAAAAAAATATACTCCATCAATTGCAATTTAAAAATTAAATATATTAAAAAAATTGCACTTTTTTCCTCACATATGCTCATTATGGGATGCATAGTAAAAGCACCGAAATTGCGGTAGATACAAGTAACACTGCTGCTCTCTCAGCTGCTGCTACTCACTCTGGTCTCACAGAATGGCTGAAATAGTTAAATACAGTTTTTTTGGGTTTTGGGAGGGTCCTATGATGTTAAATAAACGCTCCTAGACGCGGTAAAACGGGCGTTTTTAAACGCCGGTTTCAAGCTGTCAAGAATTTCTTCAGAGGAGGTCGCCTCAGCGCCCCGTGTACATTAAGCCTTTTTTTATGTATTGGGGATTTGAAGCTTCTACCAGCGTCTGACACCCTGCATGCCGAATAATCGCATCATCCAATGATTTCCATCAATAAGCCGTGCTGGTTAGGGGTCAGCGACTCTCAAAGCTAATTTAGGACGGTCGTTACTGACAGCCCATCTATTTCTGCGGCTTTTAATATCAAAGTGGACCCGTCAGTAACTTTACAAGTCTTTATGAATAAATCTCTCACATCCGAATATACAGCAACAGTATCCTTTATTAAAGTGCCATTATTATTGAGCTCCAGTCGGTGACATTGTCTAGGCTGTGATGTCGTCAGTGTGCTGCAGGCAAGAGGAGACATTTCCTCAGTCTCCCCTCCCCCAGTAATCAGACTGTACATTGTAACTTTATAGAAGGGGTGGAAGCATTTCCTCAGTCTCCCCTCCCCCAGTGATCATACTGTACATTGTAATTTTGTAGAAGGGGGAGGAAGCATTTCCTCAGTCTCCCCTCCTCCCCTGTGATCAGGCTGTACATTGTAACTTTGTAGAAGGAGGCGGAAGCATTTCCTTAGTCTCCTCTTCCCCCCCCCCAGTGATCAGGCTGTACATTGTAACTTTGTAGGGAGTCTTGACATTCTAGTCTGTGGCTGTGTGTTTCTATTGATGCACACAGTGTAGGGAGACACAACTCTACTCCCCCATAGGATGGTGCAAGAGGAAGAGTCAAGAGACCTGGCGCAAAGGTCATGTGACCGGCTTATACTAGAATAAAGGTGAATAGGCTTTTGGACCACTTCGTTATTAACGATCATTTCCCTTCCATACACAGGTGTGTCCACTCAAGGCCGCCATAGATCACCTGGACACTCAGGAGGTGGAGATGCGGATGAAGCTGGCGGAGATTCAGCGGCGGTACAAGGAAAAGCAGAGAGAGCTCGCCAAACTGCAGAGGCGACACGACCACGAGTGAGTGAACGCCACGCAATGATTGTGACCCGAACCCAGAACCATTGCTCAGTCCGGGCACCACACATGGAGGGATCTGGATCTGTGCTGCCTGTACTGACCAATTAGGTTCTCTCTGGTTTTTCCCTACAAGAATTCCCGGGTTGAGGAACAATCTTATTGGTTGATTTGGGCAACACAGAAACTTCCCTCACAGAGACCTCCTGTGAAAAAAGTTCTGGAATTAGGGTGATCTGTAAAGCTACCAAGATTTAGTCCCCACAATGATGAGAGCGCCACAAGTTTGTAACCGATTCATCATTATAAGTTTTTATTATTCTTGATAACAGATCAGAAGGTAAAGCCAATGCGTTTTGGGGACTCACAGCTCTCTAATCAGGACTTGGGTGCTGGTGGTGTTAGGAGAGAATTCTGAGCAATAACCAATGGCAAGGATTAGAAGAGTGGCAATGGTAGAAACCTGACACAGGGGTGTGAGCCCCTGAAACACGCTGTATTTTCCTTATGCTTTTCCAACACGTTTCTGGGGCTCACAGCTCCATCAGGGCTTGTGGTGATGGGAGAAAATACTGGACAATAATATGGATTTGAAAAGTGGCAGTGGTGGCCACCCTGATGAAGGGGCAGTTGTGAACATGTTTCTGGGGCTCACGGCTCCTTCATAGGGGCTTGGATGCTGGTGGTGATGGGAGAAAATACTGGACTGTAATAACCAATAGCAAGAATTAAAAAAAAGTGGCAGTGGTACCTGACAAAGGGGTGTGAGCCCCCGAAACAAGTTGCATTTTCCCTCTGCTCCCAACTGTCAACATGTTTCTGGGGCTCAAGCTCTATCAGGGCTTGGATGTTGGTGGTGATAGGAGAAAATAGTGGCTAATAATACCTAATGGCAAGCTTTAGAAAAGTGGCAATGGTAGAAATCTGACAAAGTGTGAGCTCCCGAAACATGTTTAAACCTAATTCTGCTTTGCCAACACGTTTCTGGGGCTCACAGCTCCTTCATCGGGGCTTAGATACTGGTGATGATAGGAGAAAATAATGGACAGTAATAACCAATGGCAAGGATTAGAAAAGTGGCAGTGATGGCATCCTGATGAACAGGGAGTTGTGAGCTTCCGAAACGCGTTCGATATACCGTTTTGCTCTTTTATCAGGATTAATAAACGCATTTGGGGGGCAGCAGGGGAAAACTGTTCTAGGAGGAGACATTAGGGGCGTGTGCCAGGAGTGGTGATTTAGGCCCCTTTCACACTTGTGCGACTTGTCCTGCGACTTGGGACTGCAAAGTCGCATGACAAGTTGTACCCCCCCATGATTTCCAATGAGTACTATTCATGCAATGGAGCGACTTTAAGTTGCAGCAACTTCAAAGTAGTCACTGCTACTTTGGTTCCGACTTTGATGCGACTTGAGGTCCATAGACCTCAAGATTACACAGGCATTGCTTCAATCTGTGGCAAAATCACGCGACTTTCGGGTCACACAAGTGTGAAAGGGGCCTTATTGGGATTTGTGTTGGGAGGAGGATTTGTGTTAGAAGGGGAGATTTTGTGCTAGAAAAAAGGTAGAGGGGATTTTTGCTAAGAGGGGAATGGAGTTGGGGGGATATGTGACAGTAGGGATGGTTGGGGGGGGGGGTGCCTGGAGGGGGATTTGGAGTGGGGGGGGATGGGTGGGGGGAAAATTTGTACTTGGAGGGGAAATTTGAGAGGTGAAGAATTTATGCTAGAAGGGGTAATTTTATTTATTTTTTTTTTGGGGGGGGGGGGTTGAAGGATGGAGGAGGCAAATATTTGTACTGGGAGGAGGGGCTTCAGTGGGGGGGGGGGGGCGCGATTCTGTACTGGGAATAAGGGGGTAATCATGCAGATTAGTGCCCAATTTTTATTTTTTATTTTTGGGGGGGGGGGGGGGGGGTTTGCTAACGCATAATGCTCATACATTTGGGTGGGGGGGGCTGCAGTTTAGAATGTGTGCCCTGGGTTCTAGATGATCTTGTCCCGTCTGTTCTTTGGGAGTCCTTTATTATTGTGTAATGCTTATAGATATATAGATATAGATGTATAATCTCTCTCTCTATATCTATCTAGAGAGATATAGAGATAAAGAGAGAGAGAGATAGATATTAATATAATCTCTATCCATTCAAGAGATTTTCTATCACTTCCTGATTCACAGACCTTGTGTCACCAAGACAGGAAGTGAGGGTAAATCTCTTTCATGGGGTCACAGGCTCCAGTAATAACCAAACAGATTCTAACTTTTCCTCGCAAGCTTAAAAGGGCACATTTTGTACCTTTTTAAGGTTCTCCTTTAAGCCGGCTGAGTGTTTGCTGCAAAGATCTCCCACCGAGAGGCTCGGATCTGTTACTGATCTTCCATTCTCCCTTCCCTCCCCGCAGCAAGGAGGAGATTTCCAGGAGTCCCGTGCGACGAGGTCCGGGAAGGCCCAGAAAACGGCCGCACTGCCGCGCCCCCTCCTCGCTTCGGCCGTACGAGAACAAGAAACCCAAGTAAGTTGCACCAGAGCCCCTTCTTCTGAAAAATGATTGTTGGAGGTGGAAGAAGATTATGGGTTGAGCCGCGTTCCTCCCTTCAGTATTGCTGAGAGAACCGTTCTCTGCCGACCACAATGTAAATATTGCATGGATGTATGTTCTCCCCCCGAGGGGCCAATGAGCAGCCTGCCTTACGCTTTGCCTTTCATCATGAAAGATGTGCGCTGTTTATTTTTTAATCTGCTGTGCATGCTTTGTGTGTTTTGGATAATAAATTTGTTTCATTATACTTCCTCTTCCCTTTTTTTTTTTTTTTTTTTTTTTTTTTTTTGATACAGTTCTTTGTGTGTGTATGTATAGATAGATGGAGATCTATCGATCTATCTATATCTCTAGATATACACACACATATAATATATATATGCATTCTTTTGGTGCCACTCCAAAGATGAAAGAATATCTAAAAATTAAATGGATTTACAATAACAGAACTCAGCTCTTTGAGAACACATGGGTGTAAGCCTGGTCCAGGTGCATTATTCACCTTTTTATTTGGTCAGTTGCCGGATCGCTAAAGAGGCTGGCCGTCTGTAACTAATGGAATCGCTCCTTCTGTGGCCAAACCCAATGAGATGCCACTCTGTTGCTGAACATCGATCGCCAGCGATGGGTGCAACGTCTCTCTGCCTCAGCTACAGAGGGAGCAATTGAAAAGGGGCAACAGCCTCTTAGTGATTCTGCCGCTTGCAATTTTGACAGATCACCGCTTGGCAGAAGTCGCCAGTCTGACATCAGCCTAAGGGGCTCATTCACACCAGCCTATTCCCTATAATGTACGTTCGCTGGTGTGTGTTATGTAGGGGGCGATGCATTTTTTTTTTTTTTTTTTTTATATATAATTTAAATTGGAACTACACTGCATCTGATCACCAGAATTCAAAAATATTTGATTCATTTTTTTTATTTAAAGCAAACTCCTCCATCCATCCATCCCTCTATGTCTCCATCCATCCCTCCCTCTATGTCTCCATCCATCCATCCCTCTGTGTCTCCCATCCATCCATCCATCCCTCTATGTCTCCATCCATCCATCCCTCTGTGTCTCCATCCATCCATCCCTCTATGTCTCCATCCATCCATCCATCCCTCTATGTCTCCATCCATCCATCCCTCTGTGTCTCCATCCATCCATCCATCCATCCCTCCCTCTATGTCTCCATCCATCCATTCCCTCTGTCTCCATCCATCCATCCATCCATCCCTCTGTGTCTCCATCCATCCCTCCCTCTATGTCTCCATCCATCCCTCCCTCTATGTCTCCATCCATCCCTCCCTCTGTGTCTCCATCCATCCCTCTGTGTCTCCATCCATCCCTCTGTGTCTCCATCCATCCCTCTGTGTCTCCATCCATCCCTCTGTGTCTCCATCCATCCATCCATCCATCCCTCTGTGTCTCCATCCATCCATCCATCCATCCCTCTGTGTCTCCATCCATCCATCCATCCCTCTGTGTCTCCATCCATCCATCCATCCCTCTGTGTCTCCATCCATCCATCCATCCCTCTGTGTCTCCATCCATCCATCCATCCCTCTGTGTCTCCATCCATCCATCCATCCCTCTGTGTCTCCATCCATCCCTCTGTGTCTCCATCCATCCATGCCTCTTTTTCTCCATCCATCCATCCCTCTGTGTCTCCATCCATCCATTCCTCTGTCTGCCCCCCCCCCCCCCCCCCCCCCCCCCAGCGTTTCTAGCTGTGGCCATCTTGAGTAAGGGCAGATGATTCATGTAGCATTGACTTCCTGGAATCCATCTTCCGGTAGCTCAGGTATGCAGGCAGGAGGGTGTGCTTAGCTGAGAAAGCCCCTCTCCTCCCATGAAGACTCCTGGGATGTATGACTTAATTTTGGCCTAGGCTAGAAACCAGGAAGTAACTGGGGGAAAAAAGGGGTTAAAACAAGTAAATAGCCCACTTTCCTATCTATTTACTAATGCTAGCGGCATAAAGATTACAAATAGTCAATGCTGACTGATAGAGTGAAGTTCCACTTCAACTTTTATTGCATTGTCACAAAGGGAGGAGGAGGGGGGGGGGGGGGGAGAGTGTTCATCCCACAAAAGTTGCACCCAACCTGCGCCATGCAAGCTGCCATTGGGTCATGGGAAGTGGCTGAAAAGAGGCTGCAGTGGATCAGCAGCACTGAGATGTACATTAAAAAAATTGTGTTTTTATTTTTATCAAAATTTATTGAAAAAAAAAATTACTAAAAAAAAAAAAAAAAAAAAAAGAAATGTCGGATTTTCTGTTTAACAGATCACTGAGATGTAAATTTAAAAAAAAAAAAAAGAAAAAAAAGAAAAAAACAAAATTAGCGATTGGCCTCCTTAACCACTCTTGCAGTCCAAATTTTTAACCCTTTTTTTTTTTTTTTTTTTTTTGCCCCCTCCCCCAAAAAATACAAATCTTCTTTTCCGGAGTTGTCCTTCAATAACCTGCAGACTTCTTTTTTATTTTTCTGTCGTCTTATTATTCCTCAAGACATGTTTGCTGCCAGTTTTCAGGCTGGCGATAGGGGGGAGGGGATGGGTGTTCATCTCACAAAAGTTGCGCCCCACCCTGTGCCATGCAAGCCACTTCTGGTTACAGGAAGTGGCTGAAAAGAAGCTGCAGTGGATCAGCAGCTCTAAAATGTAAATTAATATAAAATATTTTAAATTTTTTTTTTTTTTTTTTTTTTTTTTTATATATATATCTATTTAATTTTGATAATTTAAAAAAAAATGTATAAAAAAAAAAAAAAAAAAATTCAGATTTCCATCCAACCGCTTACAAACTCAGGTGACGCCACATTTCTTCCATTATAAAAGAATAAAATGGCGAGTGGCCCCCATTACCCACTTGCAGTCCCAAGTTTGAAACCCCTTTTTTGCCCACCCCCCCCCCCCCCCAAAAAAAGATACATTTTCTATTCCGGAGTTCTCCTTTATTAATCTGTGGGCTTCCTTTATTTATATGTCCCCTTTTTATCCCTCCAGTCATGTTTTCTGTCTGTTTTTCAGGATGGCGAAGGGAGAAGGAAAGGAGGGGGTGGGGGGTGGGTGTTCATCCCAGAAAAGTGGCACACAGCGAGGCGGCCCCAGCCTGTGCCATGCAAGCCGCCTCTGGTCACATTATGGTGCCGCTGACTGGTTCCAGTGCACAGCTATTACCCATTAACCGCCTGGTGCAGCTATTCTGGCACTCGCGGGCCCCGTATAATTGTCCTCCTCTGCTACAAATTGCCTCTCCCAGCAGAGCCATTTGCATAAATCCTCCGCGCTCGTCCAAACGCGATTGGAGAGCGCGCAATGCATCAAGCACCATGATTTGGTAATAATAGTTAAATCTCCACTAAATGGCTCCCTCAATTAAGATGGAGGGAAAGGGGGGGGGGGGGATAAATGTGCGGCTTTATGTCAGAAAACATTAGAAAATGTTGCTCGGTTGGAGAAAAGGAAACAAATTTTCATCAAAAAAAGAAGCTGCGTCGGACAAGGAAAGGGGGAGGGGGGGGGGGGACGCATCTTACAACGCCGTGAGTACTACATGGTAGATCTTCTATGAGTGAGGCAGGCATGGTGTACTAAGCAGATCTGGAAATCATACTTTTTGCTGTAAATGCTGAGCTACTAGCAGTGGAAAATACCTGTAATTATTCACCTCGCCTTAGTCTAAACTACTATATCAGCTGCCCTTTCCAACCCTATGGGATACAGAGGGGCCATACCTACGTGTGTTTTTTCATGCATGTTGGTGGGCAGGCAGCTCAATCAGCACAGTGTCTCTTCTACCTCCTTCCCACGGTCCGCCAGCGCTACTTCAACACATTTCTCAAAGGGCTGATGCTGAGGGATGGAGATGATGGAAGCTGGTCGAGCTGTGTCTTTATTTTCCACTTTCTCTACTATGTAACAATGTGACTAAAAGTTGTTGTTATTATTATTGTTATTGTTATTATTATTTCTTCCTGGTCTGTTAGTGCTTTATAAGTGCTGAATTATATTATCAGGATTTATATTGCACCAACAGACCAGGAGGAAATTTAGTATTAACTTTATTAGTATTGTTAATAAAAATTAAATAAAATAAAAAATCTTCCTGGTCTGTTGGGGTTTATATAAATCCAAAATAATAATCATATAATTATTAGTAGTAGTATTAATATTATTAATAATTGTATTATCTTCCTGGTCTGTTGGTGCTATATAAATACTGAATTAAATAACATTAATCCTATTAGAATTTACAGAATTTATAAAGTACTGACAGACCAGGAAGATATTATTATTATTATTATTATTATTATTATTAAAAAGATTAATGTTATTTAATTCGGGATTTATATAGCACCAACAGACAAAGAAATGATTTAGTATTTATTATTGTTATTTGTATTTTATTAGTAGCAATCATAATATCTTCCAAAAGAATAAGAAAATCTTCCTGGTCTGTGCTATATAAATGCTGTATATTATTAAATTCAGGATTCATATAGCATAAACACACCTGGAAGAAATTATTATTATTATTATTATTTTGTGTTAGTGTTTTATTTTATTAGTATTGATAATAACAACAAAAAAAATAACAACATCAATATCTTCCTGGTATGTTGGTGCAATATAAATCACGTATAATAATATCATTATTAATATAATAATAATTCAGGATTTATATAGCGCCAACAGACTATATAAATCCTGTACAGTATTAATAATATTAATATTATTATTAATAATCTTCCTGGTCTGCTGGTATTAATCCTGAATGATGATATTATCTCCCTGGTCTGTTGGTGCTATATAAATCCTGAATTAAATAATATTAATAATATTATTATACAGGATTATAATATCAATACTGATAAAATACTATATAACTAAATCATATTAATAATTTCTTCCTGGTGTGTTGATGCTTAAACAAATCCTGAATTTAATAACATGTAGGATTTATATAGACCAGGAAGATATTCTTCTCATTTAGGAATATTATTATTTTTATTATTATTAATAATATACATGATTTATATAGCACCAACAGACCAGGGAGATATTAATAATATTATCATTCAGGATTAATATAATACCAGCAAACCAGGAAGATTATTAATATTAATAATAATATTAATATTGTACAGGATTTATATAGCACCAACAGACCGAGAAGATATTATTGTTATTCAGGATTAATATATTACCAACAGACCTGGAAGATTTTTTTCATTTATTATTATTATTATTATTATTATTATTATTATTTATATAATATAACAAAATGAAATGCTAATATTAAAAAAAATTAATACTAAATACTTTCCTCCTGGTCTGCTGGTGCTATAGAAATCTGTTGTTGAATTCAGGATTTATAAAGTACTAACAGAGCAGGAAGAAATTAGTATTAATTATCAGTATCTGTAGTAGTAATAAAATTATTACTACTATACAGGTTTTATGTAGCGCCAACAGTTTACTCAGCGCTGTACAATAACAAGGCAGACAGTACAGCTACAGTACTATTGAAGACGAGGCCTTGCTCATAAGAGCTTACAATCTAAAAGAGATGTGTCATCCTGTGTAGTTCTAACCTGCGGCGTATTCCAAACCCTCGACACGCTCTGGACAGATGCTCTTTAAAAAAGGGCAGATTTGTGCCTCCAATTTCTCAAGTCGTCTGTTCTTAGGAGAGCAATGCTGAACTTTAAAAAATGCCAGTTGCCTGGCTCTCTGTGTTACTGACCAGAAACCAGCAGTGTAGTGACATGAGAACTTCTGATCCGCGTATATTATCAGTTTGGTTATTTAAAGTGAAGCGAAGCTGGTGCGTCCACGCGGCCACCGCGCTGCTGCAGTTTTCCACAGATGTCCCCAACGCTGCAGGTTCCTCCACACTGGCAGCACTGGAGTGTGCCGAGAAGGCTGCATTTTTATTTAGTTATTTTTGTTTGTTGTTTTTAATTTTTTTTGGGTTATTTAATATTTTAGTATTTTGGGTTTTTTTGGTTGTTGGGGTGGTGTTTTTTTTTTTTTTTTTCTTTTTCAAAATTTAATGAAAAGTCAGGTTTTCTTCTGTACTATCAGTCGCAGCACTGAGCCTCATGCAAAAAATGACTGCATGCACCTGTACACTGAGCCAATAGGAAACAAGGTATGTGCCCTGTCTATGCGTGCAGACCGCTCTCAGCAAGGCAGACGAGCGCAGTCCAAGCGCACCTGGTGGAAGCGAGAACCTTAGGTTTTCATCTAATGGACTAATGGTGTTTTAAAGCTGAATTCTAGGTATTGGGCAAAATCCGAAATGACCCAGCAATCCTATTAACCTATAACAGTCTATGGCCGGCTTTGGTGAGGACACTGCATTGGAGCAGTCAGACTGCTGGAGGGGACCTGGCCGGAGCCAGGACTGGGGTAACCCAGTCCTGCACCCCTAGATTATATGAGCATTTAACCCTTGCAGTGTGCAGGGGGGGGGGTGCAAGGGATTTTGTCTAATTCCCAGAGTCCAGCTTGGATGTTGAGCGGCAGTTGATAGTGAGGGTGCATTTGGTGGCCAAAAGTACAGTAAGACCTTCAAGGGGCTCCTGTAGACAAGCGTTCTTGTTAAAAAAAAAAAAAAAAAAAACAATCCATTTGACCGCAGCACTGCTGAAATGCATGTGTTCCAATGCAAAAAGTAGCTTTTCACTGCAAATCAATTGCAACTCAAAAGGACCGGCTGTGTCCAAAGAAACGCAACATGAAGCAGGTCAACTGCAGCCGTCTACACTACTTGGTTGAAGTCAATGGGAATCCTGCGTTCCGTGTGTTCCATAACTGGGAGCCAACGAAAGATCTCCTAACTGCTCCCCTTAATGGTGCTTCTTCTTTATGGCCGTCAAGATGGAGCCCACCCCGGTTCACCGAGGTTCCCTCTTACTCTTCCTCATTGGCCCTCTGTGATATTACAATTGCTCTCTCCCTTCTGGCTCGATGTGGGCTATGAGCTAGTAGGCCAAGAGCACCGATGGTTGCCTAGCAACCCCCCCCTTTCCATTCCTCCCTGCTGTTTGGTGAATTTCGGCACAGTGTGATACGCTGGAGATGGAAACTAAGGTGATGGAGCCGACGCAACCTTTCATCCCGAATCGTAAAACTTCTATTAATGTTCCGCCACTGCAAGAACAAAGGCTGACGTTACGGTCTTAGCTACTTGTCCAAATTATTATTTTTTTTTCTTCCATAGCGGACTATGGAGACCCTCTCAAGACCATCCTGAATTATTGATGCCTCTAATTTATTAATGCATCGCCATTAATGCACGGAGCACTCTACAAGCTTGCAAAAAAAAAAAAACGCAGGAGGAGTACAAGGTAACGCAACCGGCAAAAGTGCTGGGGCCCTCTGCGAGCTCTCTGAATATTTCATGAGATGGTGAGGCTTCGGCCTGTGAGGCTCCACCGCAAGAGTTAAATCGTTCCAGCTGAGATTCCAATGCGGATTTAAAAGGCTTTGATGGCTCTGCCTGCAGGAGGTTCCTTCTTCTGCAGATTTAAAAAGCTAGATGAAATCCTCTCCCCTAGAAGCGCAGTCTGCAAAGAGAGAGCCCCTGTGGTCACAATGACCTCCCGTCTACCTTTTTCTGGTAGCCTCGACTCCACGGTCTGGCCCCCCAATCCCAAAGAGTTGGCGATTTAAATGCATGCATCACAGCCATCTTGCCATCAATCGCCGTGTCAGGTCAAAAATAATGCTGAATCAGTTAGCCATATCTTGTGTTTTCGTGCCTGACGACTTTCCATTTCGCAACGTTGTCCACCCTCTACTCAACCCAATGGTTTCTTACATTTTTGGAGATTCTATCTGTAAGCTCTCCTTGCCTGTGTTTCTTGGTCCACCATGGTTGAACTGGGTCTCCGAGATGGATCTAAGATGAGCACTTTCTTGGGCAAAGCTTGCCAGTTGTGTTCCAGAGAACCTAAAACCTTGTGGGATGATTCAGAGGACCAGTGACCAAATTCTAGTCTTGGGTGGACCGATCCTTTTTAAAATGGCTACAGAAAATCCACTCTGGGGTGGATACTGGTGGGGTTGTATCTACTCTAGCTTCTTGGATCTCTTGGAACTACAACAGTTCAAGTCTTTAAATCCCTTTTGGAGTTGTCAAGGATAACACCAATTTTTGTTGACTCTAAAAGGGCCTAAAAGACTCAAAAAAATTCACATACGTAGTAGTTCTATGAGCTCTAAGAAACTAAAGTAAGTACAACTCAACCAGTATCCACCCCAGAGTGGATTATCTGTAGATTTTTAAAGGGACTGTCCACCCAACCAGATCCAGAAGAATCAAGGTCTGCTTTTTCCTGCCTAGAATTGCCATGTGGCCCAGTATTTTACCGGACAGGCTAATAAAAAAGGGGCTTACTACCAACATTGCCAAATGGTTGGCATTTTTCCAAAAATAGAGGCACCAAGTCCTTCTGTTGCACCTCTTTTGGTCACTCTTAACATCTTCTTAGAGGAGACAGTCAGCTTTTAGCATTAGTATATACAGTAATATTCTGGTACCAAGGTCTCCCTAGTTAGGGGGTCTTGGTGCTGGAATTTTTGTGACATGTCAGAATCCCAAAGCTGGAAACCACTTACTGAGAAACTGTAGTCTTCCTCTGGGAGACAATTGTGGCAGCCAGAATAGCTTCCAACCATTTTTTTTTTTTTTTTTTTGTGGAACAAAATCTCTGCTCTACATTCCTCCACATTGTCCCTTTTTCTGGATTGATATATAGACCTCTAACAAAATGTTTCTATTTGCCTACTAAAAGTGTTATACTAGTCACAAGGTGGCTTGGAGAATCTGCAAAACATCTTCAAAATTACAGAGCAAGTCTAGTTGAATTTAATCAGCTACCACTAGATATACCATGACCTAGATCCATGAGACCAACTACTACTACTAGCTATACCATGACCTGGATCCATGAGACCAACCACTACTAAATATACCATGACCTGGATCCATGAGACCAACCACTACTATATCTACCATGACCTGGATCCATGAGACCAACCACTACTAGATCTACCATGACCTGGATCCATGAGACCAACCACTAATAGATCTACCAAGACCTGCATCCTTGAGACCAACCACTACTAGATCTTCCATGGCCTGCATCCATAAGACCAACTACTCTTAGATATACAGTAGCACCCTCTTGTTTTTTTTTTAAAAGTCAGTATAAAGGAAAAGTAGTGGTAGCAAAAAAACCTTGCAGGTTCAACCAATCAATTTTAGTCTATTCTTTAGGGCAACATTGTTGGGGGTGTACTGTAGAAAGGTTGTCCTTTCCTTTGTGCTATGACTTTCTTGTCTCAGAGGATTGAAAGATATGTTATGAGACCAAAAGCAATAGAAGGAATTTGATTTGTAAAGATAAGATTGCCACCATTTCTTGGCAACAATGCGAACATTGTCATCACTTTTCCCTTTAATTATTTGGTAAGAAGCCTCATTTTTTTTTTACTTGCCCAGCTGCTAACGGATCAGCCAGATGGTAATCGTAGGTAGGGGAACGCACTTCTTGATCCAGTCCCCTGAAAGCTTTCATATAATGTTAGAAGATCGCAAATAAATCCGCAGAATTCCGATCCATCCTTATGGGATGTGACAATCCCTCCCCTCTAGCGTGTTTTCAGAAAGGCCCCCGACAGTCTGAATGAGTTGGAATAAATTAGACTGGGATGTGCGTTCCCTGCGATGGGGGATTCCCGCATCCCTCCCCGTTTGCTGGAATTTGGCACACGGAGGTGAGGTTAACAGCGGGCAGGGGGGGGGGGGGATCCTCTTCCTGGCTGGAGACACATCTCTGTGCTGAAGGGTGTTTGGAAGTGACAACTCTCAGGCAGGTTCCTCGCTGTATTCCCGCTGTGCGCGCCACTTCCAGTGTGTACCCGCTAACGGGAACGTCCGTCTTCTGCACTTAACAGAGACATTAATGCCGGCGGAGGTGATTCACATACCTGCGTGGGCTTATAAGATCAAAGGATAATAAATAAAGCCTAGATTATTTTATTTTTTTCAATTTATACATCCATTTTTGATTATTCAGGTTTTTATTTTTTATTTACCTCCTTCCTTTTTTTTTTTTTCTCAAAGTGTATGTACATCCGAACAACAAACTCCTTATTTGCTCCCTTTTTGATCCCTTAAATATATGGTTGACAGCCTGTTTGTTGTTTGTGGAGATAAGAAGGGGATGGGTTCACTAGTTTAGCAAAAGACAAATGGGCAGGGCTGACACCACCCAGTCCACAACCATAAATTGGGAGCTGAGTGCATCCCTGGTGCATCAATGGGTATTTTTCTTTACTCACAGAATCTTTTCAAGGAATAGAACACAGGGAATTAGAATGCCTGTATTGTGTGTCTGGGTTTGTTTGTTTGTTTGTTTGTTTTTTTGCGATGATATACAGATTAAGCCTGTTACACGCCTGTCTTTTATTATACAACAAATGTAATGTTTTTAAGTCTTTTATTATACAACAAATGTAATGTTTTTAAGGCTTATAATTATTTGTGTGTGTATGTATGTATGTATATATATATGTGTGTGTGTGTGTGTGTGTGTGTGTGTATGTATGTATGTGTGTGTATATATATATATATATATATAGATATATATATCTATATATATCCTACTATACCTCCTGAGAAATGTATTAAAAAAATAAAAATCTTTACCTCTGGTATATAAGGCAATATAAGGGGATATTTATTGAAACTGGAGCACTCAGAATCTGGTGCAGCTCTGCATGGCAGTCAATCGGCTTCTAACTTCAGCTTTTTCAATTAAGCTTTAATAAAACCTGGAAGCTGATTGGTTTCTATGCACAGTTGCACCCGATTTTGCACTCATTTTTAGTAAACCCCCCCCAATGTTTAATAAATTATCTCAGTATTGATACTAGCAGCACCTATACAATCATGCTCCTTATGTTTTTATTCAAACAGTAAAGCCTAGTAGTATAATAAAAAATAAAATTCTGAGAATAATTATTATACTGTTTAATATTTGTATTTTTTTTTGTATTATTATTATTATACTACTAGTACCTCTTATAGAATATATTGTTTACAGATTTTATTATTTGTATTTTATATTTTATTTTTTAATTATGATTTTTATTGACAAGAAGGTATTATTATTTGAACCTTCTGCAGCCGTTGTTGCTTTCTCTTTGGTGTATGAGTGTTTATTGTCTGGAGCTCGCGTTTTGCCGAAAATTGCAGCGGGGGGGGGGGCTGGGGTTTCAGACGGAATTCCTTTGATGGTGTTTCTGATGATTGGGTTTTAGGCTACAGAGTACTGAGGAAAATGCCATTGATTTACATACATAAGTGATTTTATTTTTTTTTTTTAATTTTCTCCTAGGTCTCTGAGTAGAAGCCTGAGCCTCCTGTGCGCCGAGCTGCGCGGCGATGGGGAGCCGAAGAAGAAGAAATGTAAAACATCGGAGGAAAGTTACAGCGACGCGGATCACAAAGCGGTGGGTTCTCCTAATGATGGGCGATGGCGGGTCGTGTCCCACCTTACAGCAAACTTTTCCTACAGCTCCAAAACACAGAACGTAGCTGTCTTCCCTGCCAAAGGATTTCTATTTCTGACCATTTTTGTCTTGGGATTTACACCGCAGTGCAGCTGTGTTGTATCTGGCAGGGCTGGAGATCTAATTTTGTCTCTGCTGCAGTTCCATAAAAACTAACAAACCCCCCCAGCCCCCCCCCCCCCCCAGCCTGTTATTGGACAGTAAAAGGTGAATTAGATTGATGAGCTCATCTGTCACTCTGACCTCTCCTCCTATCAGAATGCTCCTTTATAGCACATGAGAACTGCAGCACAAATCATTTATAATTTATTATACGTTTAATACATTTGATACATTTTATATATGCTTTCTAATTGGGTGTTAATTGTTACAAATTTTTTTTGTTTAAAGACTAACTCCGCTTTTGTTGATCTCCGGGTGATCTCTGTACATTGCAGGAATTGTAACAAACTTTGTAGCAGATTACTACCTTTTTTGGTCTGAAGTAAATCCCTGTTTTTTTGTTTTTTTTTGTTTTTTTTTCTGTGTCCATGTGGAAAGAAAATCTAATGGGAGTGGTTTCATAATTATCAATCGGCTTCTGCACCTGCAGGGTTGTAATGAGGAAATTGGCAGGGTCTGCCTCCCTTTTGTGATTTCCTGTTGAAATATCCCACCAAAAATGACATTTGTGTTGCAGGGGATGCCCAAAATCTGACTTGTATCTTAGTGCAGACTTCTGGGAAAATCAGTGAGCCAATCACACAAGCAAGAAATTACATTTCTGGGGGGGGGGGTTTGCGCTCTGTATATCATCTTTGTACAGAGCGCCACCAGGTGGCCATATTGCATTTCTGGGGGACGTTCTGTATATCATCTTTGTACAGAGCGCCTCCAGGTGGCCATATTACATTTCTGGGGTGCGCTCTGTATATCATCTGGAGGTAACCTTTAACCATTCCCCATCTGTAGGACGTACCTGTATGTCCTCAGATGAGAGCGGTGATATCAGGACCATGGCTGCAGAATGAAAGGTTTCCCATAATGTTGTAATATATCTGTTGGTGGCAAAGTCTAAATAATATCTCTTTGTTTTCCCAGGTTAAAATGCACTGTAAGATGGTCTGCCCTCAGAACAAGCTGGTGTCCAAACTGGCACGAAAGGTTTCCCAGCTGAAGACCAAGGCGTTGGGCTCCGGCCCTTTTCATCGCAGGGAGGTCCTCCCCACCAGCAAGCTGCAGAAGAAACTGCCGTGCCATAAAGGCTCCTGCCTAAAGATGGAGGGAGTAGAGAGGAAAGGGCAGGAAAGGCCGAGGTCGGGGGTCAGCTCAGAAGGGGCTGCTGAAGCCGGTGAGTAGGCTTGCCCCTCGTTTTCTGGTTTGTCATTTTTTGGTGGGAAGAGTCTTCTGAATGCCAGGATAATCCACTCCCTTAATGAACATCTGTTGACATAAAACCAACTGGAAGATAAGCCATCTAGAGATGAAATTGAGTTAGAAAAATTCATTATTTGTCTGAGATCACTGATGGGATAAGGAAAAAAAAAACATGTCTTCTAGGCCATAGCTAGTGGTTGGGTTCCTTGCTCATTATGGGAGAACCTTTTTGCTGATGGCCGTGTTCTCAGATACTGCCGTGTTCCATATGAAGCAAAGGCCCAGAACATGGGGAAAAGAAGTAGATGTGTATAATAAGGGCGCTGGACCCCCTGGGTGGACAAAGACAGGTAAATGGATTTATGAACTTTTTGGAGGAGGCATTCTGTCAACAGGGGTTCCCGAAAAAGTGGAAGGATTGGAAGATTTAAAATACCAAACCTATTTGTTCAGTCCAGTATGAGTTTTTCTTTATTAAATGTGATGTAAAGATAAAAAGCCAACTTGTTTGAGGCTCCCAAATCCCCTTCATCGGGGGAGGAGGAGTAGTCAGGTGCCACTAGCTGTCTAACTAGCAGGAGGAAAATTCAAAACTAACCATTGAAAGTATTATTTTACCGAAAGAGTAGTTTATACTTGAAACAGACTTCCAGCAGAGGTAGTGCACCCAACCCAGAATCTATATTCTGATAAAACAGGTTAAAAAAAAGAAAAAGGAATAATAATAATAAGTTGGGTAGACTTGAAAGACCTTTTCTGCTGTTACTTTTTTTTTTTACATTTCTTCTATGACTCCCTCTGAATTGTGTAGCCTATTAAATGCTTTTTCTCAACAGATGATGACCATGACGAGGACTCGGACAGCGACGAAGGGGAGCAGGACCTTCCCGGGCTTTCTAGCCATGAGTCCAGCTTGTCTCTGAGCACTCCTGGTAACTCCTCGCTGGTGGGTCCCTCGGCCTCTGCGGTGGTGAAGATGGAGGCCAACCAAAAGGCAAAGAAGAAGATCGAGCGGCAGGGATTACTAGGTGAGACTTGTAGAATCCTGGCAAATTACTTCAAATTGTTCCATTTGCAACTTTGAACACATTAATGGAGCCCGCAATTCCCAGAATCGTCACAAAGGGGCCAACTCCATACCGATGGCATTTGGGGGAGGAGGGCAACTTCATAAAGACATCGTGTGACCAGTTTGTTGTGGAGAAACTCGAGTGTCCTGTACAGAGCCCTGACCTCATCCCTACTGATCATCTTTGGGGTGAATTGGAATGCCAATTGGGAGCCAGGTCTTTTTTTATTGGCGCCCGATGTGAGGATGAAATGTGAGCCAGATCTTCTCATCTAAGTACCTGACCTCACAAATGAGCTAAAATTCTATCGGACACCCTCCAAAATCTTGTGGTAAGCCGTTCCAGAAGAGTGGAGGATGTTTAAGCCATGGGGAATTGGGGGGGGGGGGCTTTGGTGTTGCAGTAAGATGGAGTTCTAAAGGGCATCTACGACGCCTTTATTGAATTCCCCTCCATGGTTTAACCAGTTTGGTGTGGAGGAACTCGATTATCCCACACAGAGCGCTGACCTCATTCTTGCTGAACACTTTTGCAATGAATTGAAAGGCCTATGGTAATCAAGGTCTTTTCATGCAACATCAGTACCTGACCTCACCAATGGTAATTCCTAAACCCTCCAAAATCTTGTGGGAAGCCTTCCCAGAAGAGTGGAGAATGTTACAGGAGGTCAACTCAATATTGCAATAGAGGGAGGGGTGCAACTCCATATTAATGATCTAGGTGGGGGGACCACTCCATATTCATGACCTAGGTTGGGGGGGACAACTCCATATTGACCATGGTGGGGGAACAGCTCCATATTAATGGCCATTGCATGGAGACAACTCCATATTAACGACCATGGTGGGGGGAACAACTCCATATTAATGGCCATGGTTTTGGAATGGTATGTCCAACCAGCTCATGTAGGTCTGATGGTCGTCTGTCCACAAACTGTTGACTTGTATGGTGTATCTTGCAGCAACTTTTGTCACACCTCAAGAGATTCTGAGGATGCCATATCCTTATAACATGGGGGGGGGGGGCACATAGTGTTGGTTGCTTTCATTCCAATCTTCTTCTGTTGTCAGGGTCATGTGGCATCACCAGCCCAGAGAACGAGGTCAAGATCCGCAAACGTTCAGCTAAAATGGAAGTGCGGACTCGTCCTGATAAGACTCTCAAGAAGAAATCCCTGAGCCACAAGGGGAAACCAGACGGAAGTATCAAGCGCAAATCGCCGTCTGATAATGGGACGCTGACACCCAGCAAGGGCTTATTCTGCACCTCAAACCAGGTCCTAAAGAAGGACAAAAAGAGCAAAAACATCCAGGTGAGTGAGGAAACCTGCCACTCCACCCTAAAGGCTAAATACGCAAATGAAATACAGGACCTGCCAAGGAATTTGTATTTTTGTCCATTCAGTCCAGAGATATACACAGCTCTGTCAGACAGCGAGGCCAGTCTGGTGACCTGATATTTCTCTGCTTCTGTTAGATCAGTACAGCATGGTCACCTCCCCATCCTCAGCCTTTAAATAGACCAGAATCAGCAGCAGCAGACTAGCTCATCGGTCCATTCATTCTGTTGCTCGCTATCTTGATCCTGCCTTCATTTCTAGTCTGAACATCTCAAGTCCATATCGATTCCCTCTCCCCGCCTCTTGCAGCTATTAGCATTTTCTGCCATCAATCATTTTGTTCATGAGCATTAAATGAAAGAACACGTCCTCCGTATCCTTTTGGATGTGCATGCTCCCTGGGTGCTGCAGACTATAGCTGTGCAATCTGCTGATCATCTGCCTGATCTGTGATCAAGCAACTGACCAGCAGATTTCACAGCTATGAAGTCTGCAGAAAACCGTGGCCATGCACCTCCAAAGAGTTGGCAGGTATTTTGTGAAATGCATGTTGACTAGAAAGGTAGGGGAGGCAATTAACTTTTAAAGAGAACCTGTACTTTTAGATATAAATACATAGGGAAGACGGGACGCAAAATTAGACCTTTCCCTTTATTATTGAAGGTCTCATAATATAGATCTAAAGACATTTTTTCTGTCGTTTAGCGAAAGAATGGGGTTTTGAGTCTTTCCCTGACATCGCGGTCTCCGAAGAATCTTCTGAAAGAAGGGATGAAGATGGGGAGGATAAAGTCCAAACAGGTATGCTGGTGTTTTAAATATCTAGTTTCTCCAGACTTGGCTACTCTTGGGTGTCAGAGCTTGCAGTGAGCCATGACATAATCCCCTCTGTCATGTGACAGTGTTTGGATGTTGCTATTGGCCTCCAGGACCTCCGTCATGGAAGGAGGCCACATACCATCCATACCCAGAAGTACCAAGTAACCTAAAGTCAGAAGTAGGAAAGAGACCCGAGGGGGTCTTTTTGAAACCCGAAGTCTTATCCCACCTCCCTGGTTAGTTGATGTGTCCCGCTGCACAGACCCATCCCTGGTACCAATGACTGTCTTGTTTGCTCATCTCCAGGAGCGAGGGCGCGCCGTCAGCCGCCTTCTGCAAAGCTTTGCTGTAGAAGACGACTTCCAGTTTGATGATAACAGCAGTTTTTCGGAAGGAGAAGAGGAGGCCAGCTCAACGGGCAACAAATGTAAGACCGCCGCTCTGGTTTATGAGAATCCAGAAGGTTTTTTTCCGTTTTTCTAAACGATGGATTTGTTTTTTCACAGCTCACATCTGCTCATTGTCCAAGAGGGACTTGAGGGAAGGTCTGCAGGTTCTCATCCCCAAAGAGGACAATCTCCTGTACGCCGCCAGCATCCGGAGTCTGCAGCCCCCTGACATGTAAGTAGTGGTGGCATGAGACTCTACATATGTATAGGAGGAGGCATTTCCTCAGTCTCCCCTCCCCCAGTGATCGCACTGTACATTGTAACTTTGTAGAAGGAGAAGGAAGCATTTCCTCAGTCTCCTCTGGAGAGAAGCAGATGAATGCATTGTCAGGGGAGTCCTTTGATCTAATATCTGGGAGTGTTATACGGACACATGTAAAACCATGCATGCACTGAACATGTGAAAATACAGTGAGTAAACATATCATTTGATCCCCGGCAGATTGTGTAAGTTTGCCCACTAACAAAGAAATGAAAGGTCTATAATTTTTATGATGTATTTTAAATGATGGAGACAGAATATCAACCAAAAATCCAGAAAAAACATATAAAGCAAATGTTATAAATTGAGTTGCAGTTCAGTGAGTAAAATAAGTAGTTGATCCCCAAGGGTTTCTCCACATGGTGGAGAAACCCTTGTTGGTAAGCACAGAGGTCAGACCTTTCTTGTAGTTGGTGATCAGGTTTGCACACATCTCAGGAGGGATTTTGGTCCACTCTTTTTTTACAGATCTTCTCTAAATCCTTAAGGTTTCTTGGCTGTCTCTTGGCAATGCAAAGTTTCAGCTCCCCCCATAAATTTTCTATGGGATTAAGGTCTGGAGACTGGCTAGGCTCCTCCATGACCTTAATGTGCTTCTTCTTGAGCCACTCCTTTGTTGCCTTGGCGTTATGTTTTGGGTCATTGTCATGCTGGAAGACCCATCCACGACCCATCTTCAGTGTTCTGGCTGAGGGAAGAAGGTTCTCATCCAAGATTTTTCCAGTACTTGGCCTCTCAATGCGGCAAAGTCAGCCTGTACCTTTAGCAGAGAAACAGCCCCAAAGCATCATGTTTCCACCTCCATGCTTGACTGTAGGGATTGTGTTCTTAGGGTCATAGTCAGAATTTTTTCTTCCTCCAAACGCTGAGTCGAGTTAATGCCAAAGAGCTCAATTTTGGTCTCATCTGACCACAACACTTTCTACCAATCCTTCTCTGAATCATTTAGATGTTTATTGGCAAACTTCAGATGGTCCTGTACATGTGTCTTCTTGAGGAGGGGGACCTTGCGGGCCCTGCAGGATTTCAAGCCATGGCGGCGTATTGTGTTACCAATGGTTTGTTTGGTGACTGTGGTCCCAACTGCCTTGAGATCATTCACAAGCTCCTACCGTGTAGTTCTGGGCTGATCCCTCACTTTTCTCATGATCATCCTCACCCCATGGGGCAAAATCTTGCATAGAGCTCCAGACCGAGGGTGATTGATGGTTATTTTGTATTTCTTCCAATAATTGCTGCAACAGTTGTCTCCCTCTTGCTAAGCTTCTTGCTGATGGTCTTGTAGCCCATTCCAGCCTTGTGCAGGTCTACAATCTTGTCCCTGATGCCCTTTGACAGCTCTTTGGTCTTGCCCATGATGGTGAGGCTTGAATGGAAGAAAGAGATTCTGTGGACAGGTGTCTTTTATACACATAACGAGTTGTCGTTGGGAGAACCTTCTTACATTGACAGCACTAATCTGTGTACCACATGAGCACCTACAGTAGCCAGTCTGTGGGAGCCAGAATTATTGTTGGTTGGTAGGGGATCATATACTTATTTTACTCACTGAACTGCAACTCAATTTATAACATGTTTATCGTGTAATTATATTCTGTCTCTGATTTAACATACACCTATGATAAAAATTATAGACCCTTCATTTCTTTGTAAGTGGGCAAACATACACAATCTGCAAGGGTTCAAATCATTATTTTCCCCACTGTATACCTAATGATGGTGTCCAGCTAAAATCTCTGCCCTCACTGCCTACATACTTGCCCAATCATGCCACAATGTCCTCCTGTGTTTTTTCAGCATGACTGATCCTCTTCCTCCTCTTCTTGCTCTTCTTCCTCCTCCTCTTGCTCTTCTTCCTCCTCCTCTTGCTCCTCCTCTTGCTCCTCTTCTTGCTCCTCTTCTTGCTCCTCTTCTTGCTCCTCTTCTTGCTCCTCTTCTTGCTCCTCTTCTTGCTCCTCTTCTTGCTCCTCTTCTTGCTCCTCTTCTTGCTCTTCTTCTTTCTCCTCTTCTTGCTCTTCTTCTTTCTCCTCCTCTTTCTCCTCTTCTTGCTCCTCTTCTTTCTCCTCTTCCTCCTGCTCCTCTTCTTTCTCCTCTTCCTCCTCTTTCTCTTGCTCTTCTTCTTCTTTCTCCTCTTGCTCTTCTTCTTCTTTCTCCTCTTGCTCTTCTTCTTCTTTCTCCTCTTGCTCTTCTTCTTCTTTCTCCTCTTGCTCTTCTTCTTCTTTCTCCTCTTGCTCTTCTTCTTCTTTCTCCTCTTGCTCTTCTTCTTCTTTCTCTTCCTCCTCTCTCTCTCTGGGTCATACAATGTAACATTGGAATTGTTGGTTTCCTTTGATTGCAGATACAGCGTTGTCATCGAGGGGGAGCGAGGGAACCGGCCGCGGGTCTACTCTCAGGAGCAGCTCCTGCAGGAAGCGGTGAGTTGGTCTTTGTCCATTTTTTATGTTGGTGTCCAATATGATGAAACGCGTCACCTGCGCTCTGACCTGCAGGGACCCCATCGCCCCCCGTCCGCCCTCCTCCTGAAAGCCAATTGGTCGGCGGCTTGTGCGCGGCAGGCCCCGCGCTGTTTGCGGCGTGTTTATTAAATAAAAGCCGTTGTGTCACTTTCAGCTCCATGACTAAGCGGCAAACAACATCGCACACAAAACTCAACAGCTGTGCGTTAATCAGACCTGTCACCCACACAAATGACTAAATTGGTGTCTTTAACACTCAGATAATGATCCGCCGGTTATCTCTCAGCGAGGATCGGCAACGTTTGCCCGCGGTTTTCTTGTTTAAATGGGAAACCTGCGTGCGTTCTTTCTGGGGGGGGGGGTGCGAATTCCGAGACGCATAGAGATTCCATTGCATGCGGTGAAATGACACAATGTGCGTTAGAAGCTGCAGCAAGTCGGATAGAGTCCTGGCTGGAGGACTCCCAGTATTATCTATCTCTTTTCTCCCCAGACTGACCGGCCCCGCCCCTTTCATTTATTGGATATCAGTTCTTTCAATGATGGAGGCTCCACATCACATGTGTGGGCGTTACCTATGTAAATCCAGCCTGCCTAGGAACGCCCACTCCTCCAGACTGACACCCACCCTTCAAGGCTTTTTACTATTTGCATAACTCCTCCCACTGCTTGCCTCAGGAACCTGGCGGCTCTTGAGAGGGGTGCTGAGATGTTTTCAGGAAGCTATGTGCAGCCCCTCCCACCAGCCATGATCTTCCTGCATTGCATAGTGGAGCACAGAGACCCAGTGATGATGTCTTTGGGCCTAAAACAAAGAATGTTATGAAAAGGGAAAGGTTTTATAAAAATTCCAAAATTGGCATGTTGATGGGGGTGGTAGGAGGGACCGGGGAAGTCAAAATATAAGCAGATTAAACTTTGGTTTTAAAGAGAACCCTGTCTTCTTTCCCATTTGGGGTCACTTTTTTTAAAGCTCTCCTCCGACCCAGTTATACTTCCAATTCATACTTTCTCTGTCTCTCTGCAGGTGATAGACGTTCGCCCTCAATCCTCGCGCTGCTTACCGCACGGCACTCGTGTCTGCGCCTACTGGAGCCAAAAGTCCCGATGTCTGTACCCGGGGAATGTGGTGAAAGGTAAGTAGCCCTGAGCAATTACTAAGGAAAATACTGCTTAGCGGGATGGGCTGTTGATCACGTGATCACCGTGACAACCAATCACAGTAGTCATTGCATCGCACAGCCCTTAATGCCACCGGGCAGAAGGACCCAACTGAAGGGATGACCGGCTGGGAAGGAGTCAATCTTGAGCTTCACTATGTGACTTTGCCTAGAGGGAGATTGTTACCTGCTGCAGGCAGTGATCAGACTGTACATTGTAACTTTGTAGAAGGAGGAGGAAGCATTTCCTCAGTCGCCCCACCCCCAGTGATCAGACTGTACATTGTAACTTTGTAGAAGGAGGAGGAAGCATTTTTCCGGTCACCCCTCCCCCAGCCAGTGATCAGACTGTACATTGTAACTTTGTTAAGATAAGGGTGAGAGGCTGCAACAGGGGGCTGATGTGTGTTAGACATTTGTGAACACAGCCAGCAACTGCAGAGGCACCAGGATTTTACAACATGTCCGCTTTGTTTCCAGCAAGTATTGCTCTGAAGTTGTAGTTGGAAGCTCTCTGTCATTCTCTCTCGGCTCTCCTCGACTTTTTTTTTTTTCTACATATGAAAACCATTTTCCAGAAATTAAATCTGCTGTTTTAGAAGTACGGCCGGGCCAAGCTTTTCATTCAGCTGCCGCATACGAGTCGGATTATGATGGGGGAGATCTGGCTGGAGCGGCGTCGTTTTCAGGCTGAAATCCAGCTTGGAATAAAATTGTTGGCCTCGGCGTCATTTATAAAAATCATCAGTGAATAAAAGTTCCCTTGTGGGGGGGGGGTTAGAGAGAAAAAAAAATAAAATAGAGAGAGAGAGAGAGAGAGAGATGTATAGATTTACTAAAACTGGAGAGTGCAAAATCTGGTGCAGCTGTGCACGGTAGCCAATCCGCTTCTAACGTCATCTTGCGCAGTTAAGCTTTGACAATAAAACCTTTAAGCTGATTGGCTTCTATGCAGAGCTGCACCAGATTCTGCACTCTCCAGTTCTTATTAAATCCCCCCCATAGTGTGTATGCAAATACTGTATGCGTGCCTGCGCACAACCTAATCACTCCGTGAAGTGCAGATTTGCCACCTGTTGTCGGGGGCCCCCTGTGTCCCCCGCCTTCCCCTGCAGCACTGCCTGCTTCCTTCCTCTCCCACCTCCCACCGGCTGCTGCGGGGGATGTTTCAGAATAGAGAGCGGGGGAAGAGGCCAGTAAAATATGTAACTTACTGGTCCCTTCCTTTTCTGAATGAACACAGTGAGTGCTCAGTACCTATCGCTCACTGTGTTCGTAACTGAAGCATAGTAAATTGTGTTTGTGAATGAACAGAGAAGCCGCTCAGCACAGAGCACTTCCCATTCAATCCCTGTGCAGTGCGGCTGAGGCCGCAGAGAAAAGGGACTGGGGGAGTCTCCGTCCTCCGTAACATTCACTGTCTCGAAATTGAGACATCGGGGTCTGTTTACATCCCCGATATTTCACCAAATCCCCCAATAGGGCTCCTAAAAAAATTCTCTCTCTCTCTCTCTCTCTCTCTCTCTCTATATACACATCTAGATAAAAAAAAAATATATATATATTCTATCTTTTTTTTTTTTTTTATCTATTTAGATGTATCTATATAGATTAATAAAAAATTATAAGCAAAAAAACAACTCACATGTTTGAGCTTCATGGCAACAGGCTGCGCACACCTGTGGTGTGTGTGTGTGTGTACATTATATATATATATATTTTTTTTTTTTTTCGAGGGAGAGAATATATAAAGAGGATGTGGGGGGTTAGAAAGAAAGACAGGGATAGATTAGAGATATATTCTCTCTCTCTATATATATCTTTATATATTAAATGAAGATATATGTACAGCTTGTGAGAGAGGTAGAGCGTGCTAAAGGGAGTCAGAGAGGAAGATCTGAGAGAGGGGGAGATTGATGGATACATTAGAGATATTTTGGAGAGGGAGAGAGGGATAGAGAGATGGGGGAGAGAGAGATAGGGAGAAGATAGAGAGATGAGGGGGGAAGAGGAGAGAGAGATTGGGTGGGGGAGAGTTTGCTACAAAGAGACTGATAGATATATTAGATGGATATGAACAGAGCAGGAGAGATTGATAGATATATTAGAGGGAGAGCAATACAGAGAGAGAAATAGAAATATGTTGATTATAGGGAATGATGGATAGAGAGATATATTAGTGAGATGGAGAGGTACAGAGGGAATGTGAGATAGATTAGAGATCTCTATAGACAGATAGCAGCAAGAAATATCTATAGGGAGAGATTTATAGATTAGAGGGAAATCGATCGATAGAATATATATAGAGAGATATGTTGCCATTTGGTATTCATTGATCGTATTTTAGCAAATCGCTGGAAGGAAATTCCTTTTCAGGTTTTTTTTTTGTTTGTTTTAATTGTTTCTGTGCAGTGGGAGAAGGGAAGGGCTACGCGGTGTAATGAGCCCCCCCTCTTTCTTCAGCCGCCCGTTGACTCCTTGCTGTATGACAAGTAGTGGTTCACGCTTCATATAGTAATTGACACTTGCCGTCGGGGGCATGTTGCCTAGCAACCCCTTCCACTGGCCAGCTGGTCACGTGACTGTTTTAGAATTCCGAATTGATTTCTTGATGGAATGCGGAATGAAAAGCACCTGTACTGTGGATGTGTTACCAGAGCCCGGCTGTCACCCCCACCCCCCCGACATCATTCTGCTCAGATGAGCTGATTTGTATTATCTACCCAGGAGAGACATACCGAGGGGATATATATATATATATATATATATATATATATATATCTATATCTCTATACATAAGACAGCGAGTGACTGATGAACCCAAGCATGTTCCTTCTATAGGGGAATTCTCACTGTCTGGTGGAGTGCCCCTTAATGTTAGCATAATAATGACTATAGATACATTGTATTACCTGTACTGCTATTTGTTATATCTGTTACTTTGTACTGCACTACAGGAGATGATAGAGCTATAGAAATAAATAAAGGTCGCATTGCCGGGGGAGATATTTGCTAAACAGCTTCCAATGGATTTTACTGCTAGATGTCACTTTTCAAATCGGCTTTGAAAATGGGAAGTCAGATCGGAAGCAAAGTTATAGA